>NW_025317733.1:0-34982 GCF_018873765.1 Telopea speciosissima
CCAAGAACACTAGCTATCGAACTCAGAGCATTCACGTTCCAGAAATGAAAGGGGAGATTAGGGAGGGAAACCCAAACTGGAATAGAGGACAGAACTACCTTCTTGAGCTTCATACCAGGTTTCCAAGGTCTAAGGATTAGAGGCCTACGAAGCACATTCCAAGGACCACCTTCTAACACCTTGGCTTTATCTTCCTCCAAATTAAAACCAAAAACAAAGAAGCCACTCTCCAAGAGGTTTACATCAACATGCCCAGAAAGTTGCCATTGTTTCAGAAAATCTTCTTTAACATAGGTAAAACTTGGTCTACGACCAATAAAATGACCAAGGAGGGTATTCTTCCACTTAGATAATTCTGCCCGGAGCACAGCCGATGAGCATTGAGCAACACAGATGCCATCAATGCGTGCTGGTTCAATAAAACTCAGTTCCAGCCCTTCATGGCTCAGGTTTCTTGAAGAAGACTGAAGAAAAGAAGCCCAGGACACTCCTTTCTTCAAACCATTCATACCAGCACCTGAAGCAATGTTACACCACCACCCCCCGAAGAGGAACCAATCAACTCCAAACCAGTAGCCGCCTCAGCCTCCACAACATCACAGTCCCTAGCCTGCCCTGAACCTCCATCAAAAGCATCAACATTCCTTGCCTCCCCTTCTCCCGGATTGGGAGGAGGAGGAAGACCATTAGCCAAAGCCAATGGCCTGCCGGCCATCACCAAGAACCAACGCCTAGAACCCAACTCTCAAAATCACCAAAGCTTCTCTCTCCTCACCCGGTCTCTCTACGAACAAAAAAAATAAAATTTACCCACCCAAAAATGAACATATGCCGAAATAGGTATAGATTCGGAGGTCACGACCCTCAACATCGCATCCACACGTCTAATAAGAGATAAGGAAACTTTTTTGAAAAATCCCAAACCCAATAAAATACAGAAAAGCCCCAAAATCACCCAAAACGACCCACCCGGTTTTGTTTAACCCGAAAATGAACATATGCCGAAATAGGTATCGATACAGAGGTCACGACACTCAACATCGCATCCACACGTCTAATAAGAGATAAGGACACTTTTTAGAAAATCCCAAGCCCAAAAAAGTACAGAAATGCCCCCAAATATTCCCAAACGACCCACCCGGTCTGGTTTAAACCGAAAATTAACATATGCCGAAACAGGTTTCGATTCGAAGGTCATGACCCTCAATATCACATCCACACATCTAATAAGAGATATGGACACTTTTATGCAATCCCAAGCCCAAAAAAGTACAGAAATGCCTCCAAATAACCCCTAACGACCCACCTGGTCTGGTTTAAACAGAAAATGAACATATGCGGAAATAGGTATCGATTCAAAGGTCACAATCTTCAACATTGCATCCACACGTCTCATTAGAAAATCTCAAACCCAAAAAAGTACAGAAATGCACCCAAATAACCCCAAACGACCCACCCGGTCGATTTTAAACAAAAAATAAACATATGTCAAAAAAGGTATCGATTCGAAGGTCACGACACTCAACATCGCATCCACACAACTAATAAGGGATAGGGACACTTTTTAGAAAATACCAAATCCAAAAAAGTGTAGAAATGCCTCAAAATAATCCCAAACGACCCACCCGGTCTGGTTTACACCAAAAATTAACATATGCCGAAATAGGTATCGATTCAAAAGCCACGACCCTCAGCATCGCATCCACACGTCTAATAAGAGATAAGGACACTTTTTAGAAAATCCCAAACCCAAAAATGTACAGAAATGCCCCTAAATAACCCGAAATGACCCACCCGGTCTGGTTTAAACCGAAAATGAACATATGCCAAAATAGGTATCGATTCGAAGGTCACGACACTCAACATCTTACCACACGTCTAGTAAACAATAACGACACTTTTTAAAAAATCCCAAGCCCCAAAAAGTACAGAAATGCCCCCAAATATTCCAAAATGACACACCCGGTCTGGTTTAAACCGAAAATTAACATATGCCGAAATAGGTTTCGATTCGAAGGTCACGGCCCTCAACATCGCATCCACACGTCTAGTAAGAGATAAGGACCCTATTTAGAAAATCCCAAGCCCAAAAAAGTACAGAAATGCCCCCAAATAACCCCAAACGACCCACCCAGTCTATTTTAAATCAGATATGAACATATGCCAAAATAGGGATCGATTAGAAGGTCACGACCCTCAACATAGCATCCACACGTCTAATAAGAAAATCCCAAACCAAAAAAAGTACAGAAATGCACTCAAATAACCCCAAACGACCCACCAGGTCGGTTTTAAACAGAAAATGAACATAGGTCAAAATAGGTATCGATTCGAAGGCCACGACACTCAACATCGCATCCACACAACTAATAAGAGATAAGGTCACTTTTTAGAAAATACCAAACCCAAAAAAGTATAGAAATGCCCCCAAATAGCCCCAAACGACCCACCCGGTCTGGTTTAAACCGAAAATTAACATATGCCGAAATAGGTATCGATTCGAAGGTCACGACCCTCAACATCGCATCCACACGTCTAATAAGAGATAAGGACACTTTTTAGAAAATCCCAAACCCAAAAATGTGCAGAAATGCCCCTAAATAACCCCAAACGACCCACCCGGTCTGGTTTAAACCAAAAATGAACATATGCCAGAAATTGGTATCGATTCGAAGGTCATGACATTCAACATCGCATCCACACGTCTAATAATAGATAAGGACACCTTTTAGAAAATTTCAAGCCCAAAAGAGTACAGAAATGCCCCGAAATAACCCCAAACGACCCACCCGGTCTGCTTTAAATAAAAAATGAACATATACCAAAATAGGTATCGATTCGAAGGTCATGACCCTCAGCCTCGCATCCACACGTCTAATAGGAGATAAGGACACTTTTTAGAAATTCCAAAACCCAAAAAAGTATAGAAATGCCCCCAAATAACCCCAAACCACCCACCCGGTCTGGTTTAAACCAAAAACGAACATATGCCAAAATAGGTATCAATTCGAAGGTCACGATACTCAGCATCTCATCCACACGTCTAATAACAGATAATGACACTTTTTAGTAAATCCCAAGCCCAAAAGAGTACAGAAATGCTCCTAAATAACCCGAAACTACCCACTGGTCTGGTTTAAACCGAAAATGAACATATGCCGAAATAGGTATCGATTCGAAGGTCACGACCCTCAATATCGCATCCACACATCTAATAAGAGATAAGCACATTGTTTCGAAAATCCCAAACCCAGAAAAGCACAAAAATGCACCCAAATAACCCCGAACGACCCACCCGGTTTAGTTTGAATGGAAAATGAACATATGTCGAAACTGGTGTCGATTCGAAGGTCACGACACTCAACATCACATCCACACCTCCAATCAGAGATAAGGACACTTTTTAGAAAATACCAAACCTAAAAAAGCACAAAAATGACCCCAAATAACCCCAGACGACCCACCCGATCTGGTTTAAACAAAAAATAAACATATGTCCAAATCGGAATCGATTCAAAGGTCACGCCCCTCAACATTGCATCCACACGTCTAATAAGAAATAAGGACACTTTTTAGAAAATCCCAGGTCCAAAAATGTACTGAAATGCACCCAAAAGACCTCTGACAACCCACCCGGTCTGGTTTAAACCGAAAATGAACATATGTCAAAATAGGTATCGATTCGAAGGTCACGAAACTCAACATCGCATCCACACATCTAAAAGGAGATAATGACACTTTATAGAAAATCCCAAGCCCAAAAAAGTTCAGAAATGCTCCCGAATAACCCCAAACAACCCACCCGGTCTGTTTTAAACCGAAAATGAACATACGCCGAAATAGGTATCGATTCGAAGGTCACGGCCCTCAACAACGCATCCACACGTCTAATAAGAGATAAGGACCCGATTCAGAAAATCCCAAGCCCAAAAAAGTACAAAAATGCCCCCAAATAACCCCTAACGACCGACCCGGTCTGTTTTAAATCAGGAATGAACATATGCCAAAATAGGCATCGATTAGAAGGTCACGACCCTCAACATAGCATCCACACGTCTAATAAGAAAATCCCAAACCCAAAAAAGTACAGAAATGCACCCAAATAACCCCAGACGACCCACCAGGTCGATTTTAAACAGAAAATGAACATATGCCGAAATAGGTATCGATTCGAAGGTCACGACACTCAACATCGCATCCACAAGTGTAATAAGAGATAAAGACACTTTTTAGAAAATACCAAACCAAAAATGTACAGAAAGGCCCCCAAATAACCCCAAACGACCCACCCTGTCTGGTTTAGACAAAAAATGAACATATGCCGAAATAGGTATCGATTCGAAGGTCACAACCCTCAACATCACATCCACATGTCTAATAAGAGATAAGGACACTTTATAGAAAATCCCAAGCCCAAGAAAGTTCAGAAATGCCCTCAAATAACCCCAAATGACCCACCGGCCTGGTTTAAATAAAAAATAAACATTTGTCAAAATAGGTTTCGATTCGAAGGTCACGACCCTCAACATCGCATCCACATGTCTAATAAGAGATAAGGACACTTTTAAGAAAATATCAAACCCAAAAAAGTACGGAATTGCACCCAAATAACCCCAAACGACCCACTCAGTCTAGTTTAAACAGAAAATAAACATATACTGAAATAGATATCAGTTTGAAGGTCACGACACTCAACATCGTATCCACACGTCCAATAAGAGATGATGACACTTTTAACAAAATATAAAACCCAAAAAAGTACAAAAATGCCCCCAAATAACCCCCAACGATCCACCCGGTCTAGCATAAACCGAAAATGAACTTATGACGAAATAGGAATCGATTCGAAGGTCATGACCCTCAACATCATGTCCACACGTCTAATAAGGGATAAGGAAACTTTTTAGAAAATCCCAAGCCCAAAAGAGTACAGAAATGCACCCAAATATTCCCAAATGACCCACCCGGTCTGGTTTAAACCGAAAATTAACATATGCCGAAATAGGTTTCGATTCGAAGGTCACGACCCTCAATATCACATCAACACATCTAATAAGAGATAATGACACTTTATAGAAAATCCCAAGCCCAAAAAAGTTCAGAAATGCTCCCAAATAACCCCAAACAACCCACCCGGTCTGTTTTAAACCGAAAATGAACATATGCCGAAATAGGTATTGATTCGAAGGTCACGGCCCTCAACATCGCTTCCACACATCTAATAAGAGATAAGGACCCTATTTAGAAAATCCCAAGCCCAAAAAAGTACAGAAATGCCCCCAAATAACCAAAAATGACCCACCCGGTCTGTTTTAAATCAGAAATGAACATATGCCAAATTAGGCATCGATTAGAAGGTCACAACCCTCAACATAGCATCCACACGTCTAATAAGAAAATCCCAAACCCAAAAAAGTACAGAAATGCACCCAAATAACCCCAAAAGACCCACCAGGTCGGTTTTAAATAGAAAATGAACATATGTCAAAATAGGTATCGATTCGAAGGTCACGACACTCAACATCGCATCCACACAACTAATAAGAGATAAGGTCACTTTTTAGAAAATACCAAACCCAAAAAAGTATAGAAATGCCCCCAAATAACCCCAAACGACCCACCCGGTCTGGTTTAAACCGAAATTTAACATATGGCGAAATAGGTATCGATTCGAAGGTCACGACCCTCAACATTGTATCCACATGTCTAATAAGAGATAAGGATACTTTTTAGAAAATCCTAAGCCCAAAAATGTACAGAAATGCCCCTAAATAACCCCAAACGACCCACCCGGTCTGGTTTAAACCGAAAATGAACATATGCCAAAATAGGTATCGATTCGAAGGTCACGACATTTAACATCGCATCCACACGTCTAATAGTAGATAAGGACACTTTTTAGAAAATTTCAAGCCCAAAAGAGTACAGAAATGCCCCGAAATAACCCCAAACGACCCACCCGGTCTGCTTTAAATAAAAAATGAACATATACCAAAATAGGTATCGATACGAAGGTCATGACCCTCAGCCTCGCATCCACACGTCTAATAGGAGATAAGGACACTTTTTAGAAAATTCCAAACCCAAAAAAGTACAGCATTGCCACCACAAAACCCCAAACGACCCACCCGGTCTGGTTTAATCAAAAAACGAACATATGCCAAAATAGGTATCGATTCGAAGGTCATGACACTCAACATCGCATCCACACGTCTAATAACAGATAATGACACTTTTTAATAAATCCCAAGCCCAAAAGAGTACAGAAATGCTCCCAAATAACCCGAAACTACCCACCTAGTCTGGTTTAAACCAAAAATGAACATATGCCGAAATAGGTATCGATTCATAGGTCACGACCCTCAATATCCCATCCACACATCTAATAAGAGATAAGGACATTGTTTAGGAAATCCCAAACCCAGAAAAGCACAAAAATGCACCCAAATAACCCCGAACGACCCACCCGGTTTAGTTTGAACGAAAAATGAACATATGTCAAAATTGGTGTCGATTCGAAGGTCACGACACTCAACATCGCATCCACACGTCCAATCAGAGATAAGGGCACTTTTTAGAAAATACCAAACCTAAAAAAGCACAGAAATGACCCCAAATAACCCCAAACGACCCACCCGATCTGGTTTAAACAAAAAATAAACATATGTCCAAATAGGAATTGATTCGAAGGTCACGCCCCTCAACATTGCATCCACACGTCTAATAAGAAATAAGGACACTTTTTAGAAAATCCCAGGTCCAAAAATGTACTGAAATGCACCCAAAAGACCTCTGACAACCCACCCGGTCTGGTTTAAACCGAAAATGAACATATGTCGAAATAGGTATCGATTCGAAGGTCACGAAACTCAACATCGCATCCACATATCTAATAAGAGATAATGACACTTTATAGAAAATCCCAAGCCCAAAAAAGTTCAAAAATGCTCCCAAATAACCCCAAACAACCCACCCGGTCTGTTTTAAACCGAAAATGAACATATACCGAAATAGGTATCGATTCGAAGGTCACGGCCCTCAACAAACGCATCCACACTTCTAATAAGAGATAAGGACCCTATTTAGAAAATCTCAAGCCCAAAAAAGTATAGAAATGCCCCCAAATAACCCCAAACGACCCACCCGGTCTGTTTTAAATCAGAAATGAACATATGCCAAAATAGGCATCGATTAGAAGGTCACGACCCTCAACATAGCATCCACACGTCTAATAAGAAAATCCCAAACCCAAAAAAGTACAGAAAGGCACCCAAATAACCCCAAATGACCCACCAGGTCGGTTTTAAATAGAAAATGAACATATGCTGAAATAGGTATCGATTCGAAGGTCACGACACTCAACATCGCATCCACATGTGTAATAAGAGATAAGGACACTTTTTAAAAGATACCAAACCTAGAGAAGCACAGAAATGACCCCAAATAACCCCAAACTACCCACCCGATCTGGTTTAAACAAAAAATAAACATATGTCCAAATAGGAATCGATTCGAAGGTCACGCCCCTCAACATTGCATCCACACGTCTAATAAGAAATAAGGACACTTTTTAGAAAATCCCAGGTCCAAAAATGTATTGAAATGCACCCAAATGACCTCGACAACCCACCCGGTCTGGTTTAAACAAAAAATGAGCATATGTCGAAATAGGTATCGATTCGAAGGTCACGAAACTCAGCATCGCATCCACACATCTAATAAGAGATAATGACACTTTATAGAAAATCCCAAGCCCAAAAAAGTTCAGAAATGCTCCCAAATAACCCCAAACAACCCACCCGGTCTGTTTTAAACCGAAAATGAACATATGCCGAAATAGGTATTGATTCGAAGGTCACGGCCCTCAACAAACTCATCCACACGTCTAATAAGAGATAAGGACCCTATTTAGAAAATCCCAAGCCCAAAAAAGTACAGAAATGCCCCCAAATAACCCCAAACGACCCACCCGGTCTGTTTTAAATCAGAAATGAACATATGCCAAAATAGGCATCAATTAGAAGGTCACGACCCTCAACATAGCATCCACATGTCTAATAAGAAAATTCCAAACCCAAAAAAGTACAGAAATGCACCCAAATAACCCCAAACGACCCACCAGGTCGGTTTTAAACAGAAAATGAACATATGCTGAAATAGCTATCGATTCGAAGGTCACGACACTCAACATCGCATCCACATGTGTAACAAGAGATAAGGACACTTTTTAGAAAATACCAAACCCAAAAAGGTACAGAAATGCCCCCAAATAACCCCAAATGACCCACCCTGTCTGGTTTAGACCAACAATGAACATAGGCTGAAATAGGTATCAATTCGAAGGTCACGACCCTCAACTTCGCATCCACACGTCTAATAAGAGATAAGGACACTTTTTAGGAAATACCAAACCCAAAAAAGTATAGAAATGCCCCCAAATAACCCCAAACGACCCACCCGGTCTGGTTTCAACCGAAAATGAACATATGCCGAAATAGTTATCGATTCGAAGGTCACGACCCTCAACATCACATCCACATGTCTAATAAGAGATAAGGACACTTTATAAAAAATCCCAAGCCTAAAAAAGTTTGGAAATGCCCACAAATAACCACAAATGGTCCACCGGCCTGGTTTAAATCAAAAATAAATATTTGTCAAAATAGGTTTTGATTCGAAGGTCACGACCCTCAACATCGCATCCACATGTCTAATAAGAGATAATGGCACTTTTAAGAAAATATCAAACCCAAAAAAGAACGGAATTGCACCCAAATAACCCCAAACGACCCACTCGGTCTGGTTTAAACAGAAAATAAACATATACCGAAATAGATATCAATTCGAAGGTCACGACACTCAACATCGCTTTTTCCACACATCCAGTAAGAGATGATGACACTTTTAGCAAAATATCAAACCCAAAAAAGTACAGAAATGCCCCCAAATAACCTCAAACGATCCACCCGATCGGGCATAAATCGAAAATGAACTTATGACGAAATAGGAATCGATTCGAAGGTCACGACCTTCAACATCGTATCCACACATCTAATAAGGGATAAGGAAACTTTTTAGAAAATCCCAAGCCCAAAAATGTAGAGAAATGCCCCCAAATATTCCCAAATGACCCACCCGGTCTGCTTTAAACCGAAAATTAACATATGCCGAAATAGGTTTCGATTCGAAGGTCACGACCCTCAATATCACATCAACACATCTAATAAGAGATAATGACACTTTATAGAAAATCCCAAGCCCAAAAAAGTTCAGAAATGCTCCCAAATAACCCCAAACAACCCACCCAGTCTGTTTTAAACCGAAAATGAACATATGCCGAAATAGGTATCGATTCGAAGGTCACGGCCCTCGACATCGTATCCACACATCTAATAAGAGATAAGGACCCTATTTAGAAAATCCCAAGCCCAAAAAAGTATGGAAATGCCCCCAAATAACCCCAAACGACCCACCCGGTCTATTTTAAATCAGAAATGAACATATGCCAAATTAGGCATCGATTAGAAGGTCACGACCCTCAACATAGCATCCACACGTCTAATTAGAAAATCCCAAACCCAAAAAAATACAAAAATGCACCCAAATAAGCCCAAACGACCCACCAGGTCGGTTTTAAATAGAAAATGAACAAATGTCAAAATAGGTATCGATTCGAAGGTCACGACACTCAACATCGCATCCACACAACTAATAAGAGATAAGGTCACTTTTTAGAAAATAACAAACCAAAAAAGTATAGAAATGCCCCCAAATAACCCCAAACGACCTACCCGGTCTGGTTTAAACCGAAAATTAACATATGGCGAAATAGGTATCGATTCGAAGGTCACGACCCTCAACATCGCATCCACACGTCTAATAAGAGATAAGGACACTTTTTAGAAAATCCCAAACCCAAAAATGTATAGAAATGCCCCTAAATAATCCCAAACGACCCACCCGGTCTGGTTTAAACCGAAAATGAACATATGCAAAAATAGGTATCGATTCGAAGGTCACGACATTTAACATCGCATCCACACGTCTAATAGTAGATAAGGACACTTTTGAGAAAATTTCAAGCCCAAAAGAGTACAGAAATGCCCCGAAATAACCCCAAACGACCCACTCGGTCTGCTTTAAATAAAAAATGAACATATACCAAAATAGGTATCGATTCGAAGGTCATGACCCTCAGCCTCGCATCCACACGTCTAATAGGAGATAAGGACACTTTTTAGAAATTTCCAAACCCAAAAAAGTACAGAAATGCCCCCAAATAACCCCAAACGACCCACCCGGTCTGGTTTAAACAAAAAACGAACATATGCCAAAATAGGTATCGATTCGAAGGTCACGACACTCAACATCGCATCCACACGTCTAATAACAGATAATGACACTTTTTAATAAATCCCAAGCCCAAAAGAGTACAGAAATGCTCCCAAATAACCCGAAACTACCCACCTAGTTTGGTTTAAACCGAAAATGAACATATGCCGAAATAGGTATCGATTCGTAGGTCACGACCCTCAATATCGCATCCACACATCTAATAAGAGATAAGGACATTGTTTAGAAAATCCCAAACCCAGAAAAGCACAAAAATGCACCCAAATAACCCTGAACGACCCACCCGGTTTAGTTTGAACGAAAAATGAACACATGTCAAAATTGGTGTCGATTCGAAGGTCACGACACTCAACATCGCATCCACACGTCCAATCAGAGATAAGGACATTTTTTAGAAAACACCAAACCTAAAAAAGCTCAGAAATGAACCCAAATAACCCCAAACGACCCACCCGATCTGGGTTAAACAAAAAATAAACATATGTCCAAATAGGAATCGATTCGAAGGTTACGCCCCTCAACATTGCATCCACACGTCTAATAAGAAATGAGGACACTTTTTAGAAAAATCCCAGGTCCAAAAATGTACTGAAATGCACCCAAAAGACCTCTGACAACCCACCCGGTCTGGTTTAAATCGAAAATGAACATATGTCGAAATAGGTATCGATTCAAAGGTCACGAAACTCAACATCGCATCCACACATCTAATAAGAGATAATGACACTTTATAGAAAATCCCAAGCCCAAAAAAGTTCAGAAATGCGCCCAAATAACCCCAAACAACCCACCCGATCTGTTTTAAACCGAAAATGAACATATGCCAAAATAGGTATCGATTCAAAGGTCACGGCCCTCAACAACGCACGCACACGTCTAATAAGAGATGAGGACCCTATTTAGGAAATCCCAAGCCCAAAAAACTACAGAAATGCCCCCAAATAACCCCAAACGACCCACCCGGTCTGTTTTAAATCAAAAATGAACATATGCCAAAATAGGCATCGATTAGAAGGTCACGACCCTCAACATAGCATCCACACGTCTAATAAGAAAATCCCAAACCCAAAAAAGTACAAAAATGCACCCAAATAACCCCAAACGACCCACCAGGTCGATTTTAAATAGAAAATGAACATATGCCGAAACAAGTATCAATTCGAAGGTCACGACACTCAACATCGCATCCACATGTGTAATAAGAGATAAGGACACTTTTTAGAAAATACCAAACCCGAAAAGGTACAAAAATGCCCCCAAATAATCCCAAACGACCCACCCTGTCTGGTTTAGACAAAAAATGAACATATGCTGAAATAGGTATCAATTCAAAGGTCACGACCCTCAACTTTGCATCCACACGTTTAATAAGAGATAAGGACACTTTTTAGGAAATACCAAACCCAAAAAAGTATAGAAATGCCCCCAAATAACCCCAAACGACCCACCCGGTCAGGTTTCATCCGAAAATGAACATATGCCAAAATAGGTATCGATTCGAAGGTCACGGCCCTCGACATCGCATGCACACATCTAATAAGAGATAAGGACCCTATTTAGAAAATCCCAAGCCCAAAAAAGTACAGAAATGCCCCCAAATGACCCCAAACGACCCACCCGATTTGTTTTAAATCAGAAATGAACATATGCCAAAATAGGCATCGATTAGAAGGTCACGACCCTCAACATAGCATCCACACGTCTAATTAGAAAATCCCAAACCCAAAAAAGTACAGAAATGCACCCAAATAACCCCAGACGACCCACCAGGTCGATTTTAAACAGAAAATGAACATATGCCGAAATAGGTATCGATTCGAAGGTCACGACACTCAACATCGCATCCACATGTGTAATAAGAGATGAGGACACTTTTTAGAAAATACCAAACCCAAAAAGGTACAGAAATGCCCCCAAATAACCTCAAATGACCCACCCTGTCTGGTTTAGACAAAAAATGAACATATGCCAAAATAGGCATCGATTTGAAGGTCACGACCCTCAACATCACATCCACATGTCTAATAAGAGATAAGGACACTTTATAGAAAAACCCAAGCCCAAAAAAGTTCAGAAATGCCCTCAAATAACCCCAAATGACCCACCGGCCTGGTTTAAATCGAAAATAAACATTTGTCAAAATAGGTTTCGATTCGAAGGTCACGACCCTCAACATCGCATCCACATGTCTAATAAGAGATAAGGACACTTTTAAGAAAATATCAAACCCAAAAAAGTATGGAATTGCACCCAAATAACCCCAAACGACCCACTCAGTCTGGGTTAAACAGAAAATAAACATATACCGAAATAGATATCAATTCGAAGATCACGACACTCAACATCGCATCCACACATCCAATAAGAGATGATGACACTTTTAACAAAATATCAAACCCAAAAAGGTACAGATATGCCCCCAAATAACCCCAAACGATCCACCTGGTCTGGCAAAAACCGAAAATGAACTTATGACGAAATAGGAATCGATTCGAAGGTCACGACCCTCAACATCGTATCCATACGTCTAATAAGGGATAAGGAAACTTTTTAGAAAATCCTAAGCCCAAAAAAGTAGAGAAATGCCCCCAAATATTCCCAAATGACCCACCCGGTCTGGTTTAAACCAAAAATTAACATATGCCGAAATAGGTTTCGATTCGAAGGTCACGACCCTCAATATCACATCGACACATCTAATAAGAGATAATGACACTTTATAGAAAATCCCAAGCCCAAAAAAGTTCAGAAATGCTCCCAAATAACCCCAAACAACCCACCTGGTCTGTTTTAAACCGAAAATGAACATATGCCGAAATAGGTATCGATTCGAAGGTCACGGCCCTCAACATCGCATCCACACATCTAATAAGAGATAAGGATCCTATTTAGAAAATCCCAAGCCCAAAAAAGTACAGAAATGCCCCCAAATAACCCCAAACGACCCACCCGGTCTATTTTAAATCAGAAATGAACATATGCCAAATTAGGCATCGATTAGAAGGTCACGACCCTCAACATAGCATCCACACGTCTAATTAGAAAATCCCAAACCCAAAAAAGTACAGAAATGCACCTAAATAACCCCAAATGACCCACCAGGTCGATTTTAAACAGAAAATGAACAAATGTCAAAATAGGTATCAATTCGAAGGTCACGACACTCAACATCGCATCCACACAACTAATAAGAGATAAGGTCACTTTTTAGAAAATACCAAACCAAAAAAGTATAGAAATGCCCCTAAATAACCCCAAACGACCTACCCGGTCTGGTTTAAATCGAAAATTAACATATGGCGAAATAGGTATCGATTCGAAGCTCACGACCCTCAACATCGCATCCACACGTCTAATAAGAGATAAGGACACTTTTTAGAAAATCCCAAACCCAAAAATGTACAGAAATGCCCCTAAATAATCCCAAACGACCCACCCGGTCTGGTTTAAACCGAAAATGAACATATGCAAAAATAGGTATCGATTCGAAGGTCACGACATTTAACATCGCATCCACACGTCTAATAGTAGATAAGGACACTTTTTAGAAAATTTCAAGCCCAAAAGAGTACAGAAATGCCCCGAAATAACCCCAAACGACCCACCCGGTCTGCTTTAAATAAAAAATGAACATATACCAAAATAGGTATCGATTCGAAGGTCATGACCCTCAGCCTCGCATCCACACGTCTAATAGGAGATAAGGACACTTTTTAGAAATTTCCAAACCCAAAAAAGTACAGAAAAGCCCCCAAATAACCCCAAACGACCCACCAGTCTGGTTTAAACCAAAACGAACATATGCCAAAATAGGTATCGATTCGAAGGTCACGACACTCAACATCGCATCCACACGTCTAATAACAGATAATGACACTTTTTAATAAATCCCAAGCCCAAAAGAGTACAGAAATGCTCCCAAATAACCAGAAACTACCCACCTAGTCTGGTTTAAACCGAAAATGAACATATGCCGAAATAGGTATCGATTCGTAGGTCACGACCCTCAATATCGCATCCACACATCTAATAAGAGATAAGGACATTGTTTAGAAAATCCCAAACCCAGAAAAGCACAAAAATGCACCCAAATAACCCCGAACGACACACCCGGTTTAGTTTGAACGAAAAATGAACATATGTCGAAATTGGTGTCGATTCGAAAGTCACGACACTCAGCATCGCATCCAGACGTCCAATCAGAGATAAGGACATGTTTTAGAAAATACCAAACCTAAAAAAGCACAGAAATGAACCCAAATAACCCCAAACGACCCACCCGATCTGGTTTAAACAAAAAATAAACATATGTCCAAATAGGAATCGATTCGAAGGTTACGCCCCTCAACATTGCATCCACACGTCTAATAAGAAATAAGGACACATTTTAGAAAATCCCAGGTCCAAAAATGTACTAAAATGCACCCAAAAGACCTCTGACAACCCACCCGGTCTGGTTTAAATCGAAAATGAACATATGTCAAAATAGGTATCGATTCAAAGGTCACGAAACTCAACATCGCATCCACACATCTAATAAGAGAAAATGACACTTTATCGAAAATCCCAAGCCCAAAAAAGTTCAGAAATGCGCCCAAATAACCCCAAACAAACCACCCGATCTGTTTTAAATAAAAAATGAACATATGCCAAAATAGGTATCGATTCGAAGGTCACGGCCCTCAACAACGCACCCACACGTCTAATAAGAGATAAGGACCCTATTTAGAAAATCCCAAGCCCAAAAAAGTACAGTAATGCCCCCAAATAACCCCAAACGACCCACCCGGTCTGTTTTAAATCAGAAATGAACATATGCCAAAATAGGCATCGATTAGAAGGTCACGACCCTCAACATAGCATCCACACGTCTAATAAGAAAATCCCAAACCCAAAAAAGTACAGAAATGCACCCAAATAACCCCAAACGACCCACCAGGTCGGTTTTAAATAGAAAATGAACATATGCCGAAATAGGTATCGATTCGAAGGCCACGACACTCAATATCGCATCCACATTTGTAATAAGAGATAAGGACACTTTTTAGAAAATACCAAACCCGAAAAGGTACAGAAATGCCCCCAAATAATCCCAAACGACCCACCCTGTCTGGTTTAGACCAAAAATGAACATATGCTGAAATAGGTATCAATTCGAAGGTCACGACCCTCAACTTCGCATCCGCACGTCTAATAAGAGATAAGGACACTTTTTAGGAAATACCAAACCCAAAAAAGTATAAAAATGCCCCCAAATAACCCCAAACGACCCACCCGGTCAGGTTTCAACCGAAAATGAACATATGCCAAAATAGGTATCGATTCGAAGGTCACGGCCCTCGACATCGCATGCACACATCTAATAAGAGATAAGGACCCTATTTAGAGAATCCTAAGCCCAAAAAAGTACAGAAATGCCCCCAAATAACCCCAAACGACCCACCCAGTTTGTTTTAAATCAGAAATGAACATATGCCAAAATAGGCATCGATTAGAAGGTCATGACCCTCAACATAGCATCCACAATTCTAGTAAGAAAATCTCAAACCCAAAAAAGTACAGAAATGCACCCAGATAACCCCAGACGACCCACTAGGTCGATTTTAAATAAAAAATGAACATATGCCGAAATAGGTATCGATTCGAAGGTCACGACACTCAACATCGCATCCACATGTGTAATAAGAGATAAGGACACTTTTTAGAAAATACCAAACCCAAAAAGGTACAGAAATGCCCCCAAATAACCCCAAATGACCCACCCTGTCTGGTTTAGACCAAAAATGAACATATGCCAAAATAGGTATCGATTCGAAGGTCACGACCCTCAACATCACATCCACATGTCTAATAAGAGATAAGGACACTTTATAGAAAAACCCAAGCCCAAAAAAGTTCAGAAATGCCCTCAAATAACCCCTAATGACCCATCGGCCTGGTTTAAATCAAAAATAAACATTTGTCAAGATAGGTTTCGATTCGAAGGTCACGACCCTCAACATCGCATCCACATGTCTAATAAGAGATAAGGACAATTTTAAGAAAATATCAAACCCAAAAAAGTACGGAATTGCACCCAAATAACCCCAAACGACCCACTCAGTCTGGGTTAAACAGAAAATAAACATATACCGAAATAGATATGAAATCGAAGGTCACGACACTCAACATCGTATCTACACGTCTAATAAGGGATAAGGAAACTTTTTAGACAATCCCAAGCCCAAAAAAGTAGAGAAATGCCCCAAAATATTCCCAACTGATCCACCCGGTCTGGTTTAAACCGAAAATTAACATATGCCGAAATAGGTTTCGATTCGAAGGTCACGATCCTCAATATCACTTCAACACATCTAATAAGAGATAATGACACTTTATAGAAAATCCCAAGCCCAAAAAAGTTCAGAAATGCTCCCAAATAACCCCAAACAACCCACCCGGTCTGTTTTAAATCGAAAATGAACATATGCCGAAATAGGTATCGATTCGAAGGTCACGGCCCTCAACATCGCATCCACACATCTAATAAGAGATAAGGACCCTATTTAGAAAATCCCAAGCCCAACAAAGTACAGAAATGCCCCCAAATAACCCCAAACGACCCACCCGGTCTATTTTAAATCAGAAATGAACATATGCCAAATTAGGCATCGATTAGCAGGTCACGACCCTCAACATAGCATCCACACGTCTAATTAGAAAATCCCAAACCCAAAAAAGTACAGAAATGCACCCAAATAACCCCAAACGACCCACCAGGTCGGTTTTAAATAGAAAATGAATAAATGTCAAAATAGGTATCGATTCGAAGGTCACGACACTCAACATCGCATCCACACAACTAATAAGAGATAAGGTCACTTTTTAGAAAATACCAAACCAAAAAAGTATAGAAATGCCCCCAAATAACCCCAAACGACCTACCCGGTCTGGTTTAAACCGAAAATTAACATATGGCGAAATGGGTATCGATTCGAAGGTCACGACCCTTAACATCGCATCCACACATCTAATAAGTGATAAGGACACATTTTAGAAAATTCCAAACCCAAAAATGTACAGAAATGCCCCCAAATAACCCCAAACGACCCACCCGGTCTGATTTAAACCAAAAATGAACATATGCCAAAATAGGTATCGATTCGAAGGTCACGACAGTCAACATCGCATCCACACGTCTAATAACAGATAATGAAACTTTTTAATAAATCCCAAGCCAAAAAGAGTACAGAAATGCTCCCAAATAACCCGAAACTACCCACCTAGTCTGGTTTAAACCAAAAATGAACATATGCTGAAATAGGTATCGATTCGTAGGTCACGACCCTCAATATCGCATCCACACATCTAATAAGAGATAAGGACATTGTTTAGAAAATCCCAAACCCAGAAAAGCACAAAAATGCACCCAAATAACCCCAAACGACCCACCAGGTCGATTTTAAATAGAAAATGAACATATGCCGAAACAGGTATCGATTCGAAGGTCACGACACTCAACAACGCATCCACATGTGTAATAAGAGATAAGGACACTTTTTAGAAAATACCAAACCCGAAAAGGTACAAAAATGCCCCCAAATAATCCCAAACGACCCACCCTGTCTGGTTTAAACCGAAAATGAACATATGTCGAAATAGGTATCGATTCAAAGGTCACGAAACTCAACATCGCATCCACACATCTAATAAGAGATAATGACATTTTATAAAAAATCCCAAGCCCAAAAAAGTTCAGAAATGGTCCCAAATAATCCCAAACAACCCACCCGGTCTATTTTAAACCGAAAATGAACATATGCCAAAATAGGTATCGATTCGAAGGTCACGGCCCTCAACATCGCATCCACACGTTTAATAACAGATAAGGACCCTATTTAGAAAATCCCAAGCCCAAAAAAGTACAGAAATGCCCCCAAATAACCCCAAACGACCCACCCGGTCTGTTTTAAATCAGAAATGAACATATACAAAAATAGGCATCGATTAGAAGGTCACGACCCTCAACATAGCATCCACACGTCTAATAAGAAAATCCCAAACCCAAAAAAGTACAGAAATGCACCCAAATAACCCCAGACGACCCACCAGGTCGATTTTAAACAGAAAATGAACATATGCCGAAATAGGTATCGATTCGAAGGTCACGACACTCAACATCGCATCCACATGTGTAATAAGAGATGAGGACACTTTTTAGAAAATACCAAACCCAAAAAGGTACAGAAATGCCCCCAAATAACCTCAAATGACCCACCCTGTCTGGTTTAGACAAAAAATGAACATATGCCAAAATAGGCATCGATTTGAAGGTCACGACCCTCAACATCACATCCACATGTCTAATAAGAGATAAGGACACTTTATAGAAAAACCCAAGCCCAAAAAAGTTCAGAAATGCCCTCAAATAACCCCAAATGACCCACCGGCCTGGTTTAAATCGAAAATAAACATTTGTCAAAATAGGTTTCGATTCGAAGGTCACGACCCTCAACATCGCATCCACATGTCTAATAAGAGATAAGGACACTTTTAAGAAAATATCAAACCCAAAAAAGTATGGAATTGCACCCAAATAACCCCAAACGACCCACTCAGTCTGGGTTAAACAGAAAATAAACATATACCGAAATAGATATCAATTCGAAGGTCACGACACTCAACATCGCATCCACACATCCAATAAGTGATGATGACACTTTTAACAAAATATCAAACCCAAAAAAGTACAGATATGCCCCCAAATAACCCCAAACGATCCACCTGGTCTGGCAAAAACCGAAAATGAACTTATGACGAAATAGGAATCGATTCGAAGGTCACGACCCTCAACATCGTATCCATACGTCTAATAAGGGATAAGGAAACTTTTTAGAAAATCCTAAGCCCAAAAAAGTAGAGAAATGCCCCCAAATATTCCCAAATGACCCACCCGGTCTGGTTTAAACCAAAAATTAACATATGCCGAAATAGGTTTCGATTCGAAGGTCACGACCCTCAATATCACATCGACACATCTAATAAGAGATAATGACACTTTATAGAAAATCCCAAGCCCAAAAAAGTTCAGAAATGCTCCCAAATAACCCCAAACAACCCACCCGGTCTGTTTTAAACCGAAAATGAACATATGCCGAAATAGGTATCGATTCGAAGGTCACGGCCCTCAACATCGCATCCACACATCTAATAAGAGATAAGGATCCTATTTAGAAAATCCCAAGCCCAAAAAAGTACAGAAATGCCCCCAAATAACCCCAAACGACCCACCCGGTCTATTTTAAATCAGAAATGAACATATGCCAAATTAGGCATCGATTAGAAGGTCACGACCCTCAACATAGCATCCACACGTCTAATTAGAAAATCCCAAACCCAAAAAAGTACAGAAATGCACCTAAATAACCCCAAATGACCCACCAGGTCGATTTTAAACAGAAAATGAACAAATGTCAAAATAGGTATCAATTCGAAGGTCACGACACTCAACATCGCATCCACACAACTAATAAGAGATAAGGTCACTTTTTAGAAAATACCAAACCAAAAAAGTATAGAAATGCCCCTAAATAACCCCAAACGACCTACCCGGTCTGGTTTAAATCGAAAATTAACATATGGCAAAATAGGTATCGATTCGAAGCTCACGACCCTCAACATCGTATCCACACGTCTAATAAGAGATAAGGACACTTTTTAGAAAATCCCAAACCCAAAAATGTACAGAAATGCCCCTAAATAATCCCAAACGACCCACCCGGTCTGGTTTAAACCGAAAATGAACATATGCAAAAATAGGTATCGATTCGAAGGTCACAACATTTAACATCGCATCCACACGTCTAATAGTAGATAAGGACACTTTTTAGAAAATTTCAAGCCCAAAAGAGTACAGAAATGCCCCGAAATAACCCCAAACGACCCACCCGGTCTGCTTTAAATAAAAAATGAACATATACCAAAATAGGTATCGATTCGAAGGTCATGACCCTCAGCCTCGCATCCACACGTCTAATAGGAGATAAGGACACTTTTTAGAAATTTCCAAACCCAAAAAAGTACAGAAAAGCCCCCAAATAACCCCAAACGACCCACCCGGTCTGGTTTAAACCAAAAACGAACATATGCCAAAATAGGTATCGATTCGAAGGTCACGACACTCAACATCGCATCCACACGTCTAATAACAGATAATGACACTTTTTAATAAATCCCAAGCCCAAAAGAGTACAGAAATGCTCCCAAATAACCAGAAACTACCCACCTAGTCTGGTTTAAACCGAAAATGAACATATGCCGAAATAGGTATCGATTCGTAGGTCACGACCCTCAATATCGCATCCACACATCTAATAAGAGATAAGGACATTGTTTAGAAAATCCCAAACCCAGAAAAGCACAAAAATGCACCCAAATAACCCCGAACGACACACCCGGTTTAGTTTGAACGAAAAATGAACATATGTCGAAATTGGTGTCGATTCGAAGGTCACGACACTCAGCATCGCATCCAGACGTCCAATCAGAGATAAGGACATGTTTTAGAAAATACCAAACCTAAAAAAGCACAGAAATGAACCCAAATAACCCCAAACGACCCACCCGATCTGGTTTAAACAAAAAATAAACATATGTCCAAATAGGAATCGATTCGAAGGTTACGCCCCTCAACATTGCATCCACACGTCTAATAAGAAATAAGGACACATTTTAGAAAATCCCAGGTCCAAAAATGTACTAAAATGCACCCAAAAGACCTCTGACAACCCACCCGGTCTGGTTTAAATCGAAAATGAACATATGTCAAAATAGGTATCGATTCAAAGGTCACGAAACTCAACATCGCATCCACACATCTAATAAGAGAAAATGACACTTTATCGAAAATCCCAAGCCCAAAAAAGTTCAGAAATGCGCCCAAATAACCCCAAACAAACCACCCGATCTGTTTTAAATAAAAAATGAACATATGCCAAAATAGGTATCGATTCGAAGGTCACGGCCCTCAACAACGCACCCACACGTCTAATAAGAGATAAGGACCCTATTTAGAAAATCCCAAGCCCAAAAAAGTACAGTAATGCCCCCAAATAACCCCAAACGACCCACCCGGTCTGTTTTAAATCAGAAATGAACATATGCCAAAATAGGCATCGATTAGAAGGTCACGACCCTCAACATAGCATCCACACGTCTAATAAGAAAATCCCAAACCCAAAAAAGTACAGAAATGCACCCAAATAACCCCAAACGACCCACCAGGTCGGTTTTAAATAGAAAATGAACATATGCCGAAATAGGTATCGATTCGAAGGCCACGACACTCAACATCGCATCCACATTTGTAATAAGAGATAAGGACACTTTTTAGAAAATACCAAACCCGAAAAGGTACAGAAATGCCCCCAAATAATCCCAAACGACCCACCCTGTCTGGTTTAGACCAAAAATGAACATATGCTGAAATAGGTATCAATTCGAAGGTCACGACCCTCAACTTCGCATCCGCACGTCTAATAAGAGATAAGGACACTTTTTAGGAAATACCAAACCCAAAAAAGTATAAAAATGCCCCCAAATAACCCCAAACGACCCACCCGGTCAGGTTTCAACCGAAAATGAACATATGCCAAAATAGGTATCGATTCGAAGGTCACGGCCCTCGACATCGCATGCACACGTCTAATAAGAGATAAGGACCCTATTTAGAAAATCCTAAGCCCAAAAAAGTACAGAAATGCCCCCAAATAACCCCAAACGACCCACCCAGTTTGTTTTAAATCAGAAATGAACATATGCCAAAATAGGCATCGATTAGAAGGTCACGACCCTCAACATAGCATCCACACGTCTAGTAAGAAAATCTCAAACCCAAAAAAGTACAGAAATGCACCCAGATAACCCCAGACGACCCACCAGGTCGATTTTAAATAAAAATGAACATATGCCGAAATAGGTATCGATTCGAAGGTCACGACACTCAACATCGCATCCACATGTGTAATAAGAGATAAGGACACTTTTTAGAAAATACCAAACCCAAAAAGGTACAGAAATGCCCCCAAATAACCCCAAATGCCCCACCCTGTCTGGTTTAGACCAAAAATGAACATATGCCAAAATAGGTATCGATTCGAAGGTCACGACCCTCAACATCACATCCACATGTCTAATAAGAGATAAGGACACTTTATAGAAAAACCCAAGCCCAAAAAAGTTCAGAAATGCCCTCAAATAACCCCTAATGACCCATCGGCCTGGTTTAAATCAAAAATAAACATTTGTCAAGATAGGTATCGATTCGAAGGTCACGACCCTCAACATCGCATCCACATGTCTAATAAGAGATGAGGACAATTTTAAGAACATATCAAACCCAAAAAAGTACGGAATTGCACCCAAATAACCCCAAACGACCCACTCAGTCTGGGTTAAACAGAAAATAAACATATACCGAAATAGATATGAAATCGAAGGTCACGACACTCAACATCGTATCTACACGTCTAATAAGGGATAAGGAAACTTTTTAGAAAATCCCAAGCCCAAAAAAGTAGAGAAATGCCCCAAAATATTCCCAACTGATCCACCCGGTCTGGTTTAAACCGAAAATTAACATATGCCGAAATAGGTTTCGATTCGAAGGTCACGATCCTCAATATCACTTCAACACATCTAATAAGAGATAATAACACTTTATAGAAAATCCCAAGCCCAAAAAAGTTCAAAAATGCTCCCAAATAACCCCAAACAACCCACCCGGTCTGTTTTAAATCGAAAATGAACATATGCCGAAACAGGTATCGATTCGAAGGTCACGGCCCTCAACATCGCATCCACACATCTAATAAGAGATAAGGACCCTATTTAGAAAATCCCAAGCCCAACAAAGTACAGAAATGCCCCCAAATAACCCCAAACGACCCACCCGGTCTATTTTAAATCAGAAATGAACATATGCCAAATTAGGCATCGATTAGCAGGTCACGACCCTCAACATAGCATCCACACGTCTAATTAGAAAATCCCAAACCCAAAAAAGTACAGAAATGCACCCAAATAACCCCAAACGACCCACCAGGTCGGTTTTAAATAGAAAATGAATAAATGTCAAAATAGGTATCGATTCGAAGGTCACGACACTCAACATCGCATCCACACAACTAATAAGAGATAAGGTCACTTTTTAGAAAATACCAAACCAAAAAAGTATAGAAATGCCCCCAAATAACCCCAAACGACCTACCCGGTCTGGTTTAAACCGAAAATTAACATATGGCGAAATGGGTATCGATTCGAAGGTCACGACCCTTAACATCGCATCCACACATCTAATAAGTGATAAGGACACATTTTAGAAAATTCCAAACCCAAAAATGTACAGAAATGCCCCCAAATAACCCCAAACGACCCACTCGGTCTGGTTTAAACCAAAAATGAACATATGCCAAAATAGGTATCGATTCGAAGGTCACGACAGTCAACATCGCATCCACACGTCTAATAACAGATAATGAAACTTTTTAATAAATCCCAAGCCAAAAAGAGTACAGAAATGCTCCCAAATAACCCGAAACTACCCACCTAGTCTGGTTTAAACCAAAAATGAACATATGCTGAAATAGGTATCGATTCGTAGGTCACGACCCTCAATATCGCATTCACACATCTAATAAGAGATAAGGACATTGTTTAGAAAATCCCAAACCCAGAAAAGCACAAAAATGCACCCAAATAACCCCGAACGACCCACCCGGTTTAGTTTGAATGAAAAATGAACATATGTCAAAATTGGTGTCGATTCGAAGGTCACGACACTCAACATCGCATCCACACGTCCAATCAGAGATAAGGACACTTTTTAGAAAATACCAAACCTAAAAAAGCATAGAAATGACCCCAAATAACCCCAAACGACCCACCCGATCTAGTTTAAACAAAAAATAAACATATGTCCAAATAGGAATCGATTCGAAGGTCACGCCCCTCAACATTGCATCCACACTTCTAATAAGAAATAAGGACACTTTTTAGAAAATCCCAGGTCCAAAAATGTACTGAAATGCATCCAAAAGATCTCTGACAACCCACCCGGTCTGGTTCAAACCGAAAATGAACATATGTCGAAATAGGTATCGATTCGAAGGTCACGAAACTCAACATTGCATCCACACATCTAATAAGAGATAATGACACTTTACAGAAAATCCCAAGCCCAAAAAAGTTCAAAAATGCTCCCAAATAACCCCAAACAACCCACCCGGTCTGTTTTAAACCGAAAATGAACATATGCCGAAATACATATCGATTCGAAGGTCACGGCCCTCAACAACGCATCCACACGTCTAATAAGAGATAAGGACCCTATTTAGAAAATCCCAAGCCCAAAAAAGTACAGAAATGCCCCCAAATAACCCCAAACGACCCACCCGGTCTGTTTTAAATCAGAAATGAACATATGCCAAAATAGACATCGATTAGAAGGTCACGACCCTCAACATAGCATCCACATGTCTAATAAGAAAATCCCAAACCCAAAAAAGTACAGAAATTCACCTAAATAACCCCAAACGACCCACCAGGTTGGTTTTAAACAGAAAATGAACATATGCTGAAATAGGTACCGATTCGAAGGTCACAACACTCAACATCGCATCCACATGTGTAATAAGAGATAAGGACACTTTTTAGAAAATACCAAACCCGAAAAGGTACAGAAATACCCCCAAATAACCCCAAACGACCCACCCTGTCTGGTTTAGACCAAAAATGAACATATGCTGAAATAGGTATCAATTCGAAGGTCACGACCCTCAACTTCGCATCCACACGTCTAATAAGAGATTAGGACACTTTTTAGGAAATACCAAACCCAAAAAAGTATAGAAATGCCCCCAAATAACCCCAAACGACCCACCCGGTCTGGTTTCAACCGAAAATGAACATCTGCCGAAATAGTTATCGATTCGAAGGTCACGACCCTCAAGATCACATCAACATGTCTAATAAGAGATAAGGACACTTTATAGAAAATCCCAAGCCTAAAAAAGTTCAGAAATGCCCTCAAATAACCCCAAATGACCCACCAGCCTGGTTTAAATAAAAAATAAACATTTGTCAAAATAGGTTTCGATTCGAAGGTCACGACCCTCAACATCGCATCCACATGTCTAATAAGGGATAATGACACTTTTAAGAAAATATCAAACCCAAAAAAGAACGGAATTCCACCCAAATAACCCCAAACGACCCACTCGGTCTGGTTTAAACAGAAAATAAACATATAACGAAATAGATAGCAATTCGAAGGCCACGACACTCAACATCGCATCCACACATCCAATAAGAGAAGATGACACTTTTAACAAAATATCAAACCCAAAAAACTACAGAAATGCCCCCAAATAACCCCAAACAATCCACCCGGTCTGGCATAAACAGAAAATGAACTTATGACGAAATAGGAATCGATTCGAAGGTCACGACCCTCAATATCACATCAACACATCTAATAAGAGATAATGACACTTTGTAGAAAATCCCAAGCCCAAAAAAGTTCAGAAATGCTCCCAAATAACCCCAAACAACCCACCCGGTCTGTTTAAACCGAAAATGAACATATGCCGAAATAGGTATCGATTCGAAGGTCACGGCCCTCAACATCGCATCCACACATCTAATAAGAGATAAGGACCCTATTTAGAAAATCCCAAGCCCAAAAATGTACAGAAATGACCCCAAATAACCCCAAACGACCCACCCGGTCTGTTTTAAATCAGAAATGAACATATGCCAAATTAGGCATCGATTAGACGGTCACGACCCTCAACATAGCATCCACACGTCTAATAAGAAAATCTCAAACCCAAAAAAGTACAGAAATGCACCCAAATAACCCCAAACGACCCACCAGGTCGGTTTTAAATAGAAAATGAACATATGTCAAAATAGGTATCGATTCGAAGGTCACGACACTCAACATCACATCCACACAACTAATAAGAGATAAGGTCACTTTTTAGAAAATACCAAACCAAAAAAGTATAGAAATGCCCCCAAATAACCCCAAACGACCTACCCGGTCTGGTTTAAACCGAAAATTAACATATGGCGAAATTGGTATCGATTCGAAGGTCACGACCCTCAACATCACATCCAGACGTCTAATAAGAGATAAGGACACTTTTTAGAAAATCCCAAACCCAAAAATGTACAAAAATGCCCCTAAATAATCCCAAACGACCCACCCGGTCTGGTTTAAACCGAAAATGAACATATGCAAAAATAGGTAACGATTCGAAGGTCACGACATTTAACATCGCATCCACACGTCTAATAGTAGATAAGGACACTTTTTAAAAAATTTCAAGCCCAAAAGAGTACAGCAATGCCCCGAAATAACCCCAAACGACCCACCCGGTCTGCTTTAAATAAAAAATGAACATATACCAAAATAGGTATCGATTCAAAGGTCAAGACCCTCAGCCTCGCATCCACACGTCTAATAGGAGATAAGGACACTTTTTAGAAATTTCCAAACCCAAAAAAGTACAGAAATGCCCCCAAATAACCCCAAACGACCCACCCAGTCTGGTTTAAACCAAAAATGAACATATGCCAAAATAGGTATCGATTCGAAGGTCACGACACTCAACATCGCATCCACACGTCTAATAACAGATAATGACACTTTTTAATAAATCCCAAGCCCAAAAGAGTACAGAAATGCTCCCAAATAACCCGAAACTACCCACCTAGTCTGGTTTAAACCGAAAATGAACATATGCCGAAATAGGTATCGATTCGTAGGTCACGACCCTCAATATCGCATCCACACATGTAATAAGAGATAAGGACATTGTTTAGAAAATCCCAAACCCAGAAAAGCACAAAAATGCACCCAAATAACCCCGAACGACCCACCCGGTTTAGTTTGAACGGAAAATGAACATATGTCGAAATTGGTGTCGATTCGAAGGTCACGACACTCAACATCGCATCCACACGTCCAATCAGAGATAAGGACACTTTTTAGAAAATACTAAACCTAAAAAAGCACAGAAATGACCCCAAATAACCCCAAACGACCCACCCGATCTGGTTTAAACAAAAAATAAACATATGTCCAAATAGGAATCGATTCGAAGGTTACGCCCCTCAACATTGCATCCACACGTCTAATAAGAAATAAGGACACTTTTTAGAAAATCCCAGGTCCAAAAATGTACTGAAATGCACCAAAAAGACCTCTGACAACCCACCTGGTCTGGTTTAAACCGAAAATGAACATATGTCGAAATAGGTATCGATTCAAAGGTCACGAAACTCAACATCGCATCCACACATCTAATAAGAGATAATGACATTTTATAAAAAATCCCAAGCCCAAAAAAGTTCAGAAATGGTCCCAAATAATCCCAAACAACCCACCCGGTCTATTTTAAACCGAAAATGAACATATGCCAAAATAGGTATCGATTCGAAGGTCACGGCCCTCAACATCGCATCCACACGTTTAATAACAGATAAGGACCCTATTTAGAAAATCCCAAGCCCAAAAAAGTACAGAAATGCCCCCAAATAACCCCAAACGACCCACCCGGTCTGTTTTAAATCAGAAATGAACATATACAAAAATAGGCATCGATTAGAAGGTCACGACCCTCAACATAGCATCCACACGTCTAATAAGAAAATCCCAAACCCAAAAAAGTACAGAAATGCACCCAAATAACCCCAAACGACCCACCAGGTCGGTTTTAAACAGAAAATGAACATATGTCAAAATAGGTATCGATTCAAAGGTCACGATACTCAACATCGTATCCACACAACTAATAAGAGATAAGGTCACTTTTTAGAAAATACCAAACCCAAAAAAGTATAGAAATGCCCCCAAATAACCCCAAACGACCCACCCGGTCTGGTTTAAATAAAAAATTAACATATGCCGAAATAGGTATCGATTTGAAGGTCACGACCCTCAACATCGCATCCACAGGTCTAATAAGAGATAAGGACACTTTTTAGAAAATCCCAAACCCACAAATGTACAGAAATGCCCCTAAATAACCCCAAACGACCCACCCAGTCTGGTTTAAACCAAAAATCAACATATGCCAAAATAGGTATCGATTCGAAGGTCACGACATTCAACATCGCATCCACACGTCTAATAATAGATAAGGACACTTTTTAGAAAATTTCAAGCCCAAAAGAGTACAGAAATGCCCCGAAATAACCCCAAACGACCCACCCGGTCTGCTTTAAATAAAAAATGAACATATACCAAAATAGGTATCGATTCGAAGGTCATGAACCTCAGCCTCGCATCCACACATCTAATAGGAGATAAGGACACTTTTAGAAATTCCCAAACACAAAAAAGTATAGAAATGCCCCCAAATAACCCCAAACGACCCACCCGGTCCGGTTTAAACCGAAAACGAACATATGCCAAAATAGGTATCGATTCGAAGGTCACGACACTCAACATCGCATCCACACGTCTAATAATAGATAATGACATTTTTTAATATATCCCAAGCCCAAAAGAGTACAGAAATGCTCCCAAATAACCCAAAACTACCCACCTAGTCTGGTTTAAATCGAAAATAAACATATGCCGAAATAGGTATCGATTCGTAGGTCACGACCCTCAATATCGCATCCACACGTCTAATAAGAGATAAGGACATTGTTTAGAAAATCCCAAACCCAGAAAAGCACAAAAATGCACCCAAATAACCCCGAACGACCCACCCGGTTTAGTTTGAACGAAAAATGAACATATGTCAAAATTGGTGTCGATTCGAAGGTCACGACACTCAACATCGCATCCACACGTCCAATCAGAGATAAGGACACTTTTAAGAAAATATCAAACCTAAAAAAGCATAGAAATGACCCCAAATAACCCCAAACGACCCACCCGATCTAGTTTAAACAAAAAATAAACATATGTCCAAATAGGAATCGATTCGAAGGTCACGCCCCTCAACATTGCATCCACACGTCTAATAAGAAATAAGGACACTTTTTAGAAAATCCCAGGTCCAAAAATGTACTGAAATGCACCCAAAAGACCTCTGACAACCCACCCGGTCTGGTTTAAACCGAAAATGAACATAGGTCGAAATAGGTATCGATTCGAAGGTCACGAACTCAACATCGCATCCACACATCTAATAAGAGATAATGACACTTTATAGAAAATCCCATGCCCAAAAAAGTTCAGAAATGCTCCCAAATAACCCCAAACAACCCACCCGGTCTATTTTAAATCGAAAATGAACATATGCCGAAATAGGTATCGATTCGAAGGTCACGGCCCTCAACATCGTATCCACACGTTTAATAACAGATAAGGACCCTATTTAGAAAATCCCAAGCCCAAAAAAGTACAGAAATGCCCCCAAATAATCCCAAACGACCCAGCCTGTCTGTTTTAAATCTGAAATGAACATATACCAAAATAGGCATCGATTAGAAGGTCACGACCCTCAACATAGCATCCACACGTCTAATAAGAAAATCCCAAACCCAAAAAAGTACAGAAATGCACCCAAATAATCCCAAACGACCCACCAGGTCGGTTTTAAATAGAAAATGAATATATGTCAAAATAGGTATCGATTCAAAGGTCACGACACTCAATATCGCATCCACACAACTAATAAGAGATAAGGTCACTTTTTAGAAAATACCAAACCCAAAAAATTATAGAAATGCCCCCAAATAACCCCAAATGACCCACCCAGTCCGTTTTAAATCAAAAATTAATATATGCCGAAATAGGTATCGATTCGAAGGTCACGACCCTCAACATCGCATCCACAGGTCTAATAAGAGATAAGGACACTTTTTAGAAAATCCCAAACCCAAAAATGTACAGAAATGCCCCTAAATAACCCCAAACAACCCACCCGGTCTGGTTAAACCAAAAATCAACATATGCCAAAATAGGTATCGATTCGAAGGTCACGACATTCAACATCGTATCCACACGTCTAATAATAGATAAGGCCACTTTTTAGAAAATTTCAAGCCCAAAAGAGTACAGAAATGCCCCGAAATAACCCAAACGACCCACCCGGTCTGCTTTAAATAAAAAATGAACATATACCAAAATAGGTATCGATTCGAAGGTCATGACCCTCAGCCTCGCATCCACACGTCTAATAGGAGATAAGAACACTTTTTAGAAATTCCCAAGGCCAAAAAAGTACAGAAATGCTCCCAAATAACCCAAAACTACCCACCTAGTCTGGTTTAAATCGAAAATAAACATATGCCAAAATAGGTATCGATTCGTAGGTCACGACCCTTAATATCGCATCCACACGCCTAATAAGAGTTAAGGACATTGTTTAAAAAATCCCAAACCCAGAAAAGCATAAAAATGCACCCAAATAACCCCGAACGACCCACCCGATTTAGTTTGAACGAAAAATGAACATATGTCGACATTGGTGTCGATTCGAAGGTCACGACACTCAACATCACATCCACACATCCAATCAGTGATAAGGACACTTTTTAGAAAATACCAAACCCAAAAAAGCACAGAAATGACCCCAAATAACCCCGAACGACCCACCCGATTCGGTTTAAACAAAAAATAAACATATGTCCAAATAGGAATTGATTCGAAGGTCATGCCCCTCAACATTGCATCCACACGTCTAATAAGAAATAAGGACACTTTTTAGAAAATCCCAGGTCCAAAAATGTACTGAAATGCACCCAAAAGACCTCTGACAACCCACCCGGTCTGGTTTAAACCGAAAATGAACATATGTCAAAATAGGTATCGATTCGAAGGTCACGAAACTCAACATCGCATCCACACATCTAATAAGAGATAATGACACTTTATAGAAAATCCCAAGCCCAAAAAAGTTCAGAAGTGCTCCAAAATAACCCCAAACAACCCACCCGGTCTATTTTAAACCGAAAATGAACATATGCCAAAAAAGGTATCGATTCAAAGGTCACGGCCCTCAACATCGCATGCACACATCTAATAAGAGATAAGGACCCTATTTAGAAAATCCCAAGCCCAAAAAAGTACAGAAATGCCCCCAAATAACCCCAAACGACCCACCCGGTCTGTTTTAAATCAGAAATGAACATATGCCAAATTAGGCATCGATTAGAAGGTCACGACCCTCAACATAGCAACCACACGTCTAATAAGAAAATCCCAAACCCAAAAAAAGTACAAAAATACACCCAAATAACCCCAAACGACTAACCAGGTCGGTTTTAAATAGAAAATGAACATATGTCGAAATAGGTATCGATTCGAAGGTCACGACACTCAACATTGCATCCACACAGCTAATAATAGATAAGGCCACTTTTTAGAAAATACCAAACCCAAAAAAGTATAGAAATGCCCCGAAATAACCCCAAACGACCCACCCGGTCTGGTTTAAACCGAAAATTAAAATATGCCGAAATGGGTATCGATTCGACGGTCACGACCCTCAACATCGCATCCACACGTCTAATAAGAGATAAGGACACTTTTTAGAAAATCCCAAACCCAAAAATGTACAGAAATGCCCCTAAATAACCCCAAACGACCCACCCGGTCTGGTTTAAACCGAAAATGAACATGTGCCAAAATTGGTATCGATTCGAAGGTCACGACATTTAACATCGCATCCACATGTCTAATAGTAGTTAAGGACACTTTTTAGAAATATCAAGCCCAAAAGTGTACAGAAATGCCCCGAAATAACCCCAAACGACCCACCCGGTCTGCTTTAAATAAAAAATGAACATATACCAAAATAGGTATCGATTCGAAGGTCATGACCCTCAGCCTCGCATCCACACGTCTAATAGGAGATAAGGACACTTTTTGAAATTTCCAAACCCAAACAAGTACTGAAATGCACCCAAAAGACCTCTGACAACCCACCCGGTCTGGTTTAAACAAAAAATGAACATATGTCGAAATAGATATCAATTCGAAGGTCACGAAACTCAACATCGCATCCACACAGCTAATAAGAGATAATGACACTTTATAGAAAATCCCAAGCCCAAAAAAGTTCAGAAATGCTCCCAAATAACCCCAAACAACCCACCCGGTCTATTTTAAACCGAAAATGAACATATGCCAAAATAGGTATCGATTCGAAGGTCACGGCCCTCAACATCGCATCCACACGTTTAATAAGAGATAAGGACGCTATTTAGAAAATCCCAAGCCCAAAAAAGTACAGAAATGCCCCCAAATAACCCCAAACGACCCACCCGGTCTGTTCTAAATCAGAAATAAACATATGCCAAAATAGGCATCGATTAGAAGGTCACGACCCTCAACATAGCATCCACACGTCTGATAAGAAAATCCCAAACCCAAAAAAGTACAGAAATGTACCCAAATAACCCCAAACGACCCACCAGGTCGGTTTTAAATAGAAAATGAACATATGTCAAAATAGGTATCGATTCAAAGGTCACGACACTCAACATCGCATCCACACAACTAATAAGAGATAAGGTCACTTTTTAGAAAATACCAAACCAAAAAAGTATAGAAATGCCCCCAAATAACGCCAAACGACCTACCCGGTCTGGTTTAAACCGAAAATTAACATATGGCGAAATAGGTATCGATTCGAAGGTCACGACCCTCAACATCGCATCCACACGTCTAATAAGAGATAAGGACACTTTTTAGAAAATCCCAAACCCAAAAATGTACAAAAATGGCCCTAAATAATCCAAAACGACCCATCCGGTCTGGTTTAAACCGAAAATGAACATATGCAAAAATAGGTATCGATTCGAAGGTCACGACATTTAACATCGCATCCACACGTCTAATAGTAGATAATGACACTTTGTAGAAAATTTCAAGCCCAAAAGAGTACAGAAATGCCCCGAAATAACCCCAAACGACCCACCCGGTCTGCTTTAAATAAAAAATGAATATATACCAAAATAGGTATCGATTCGAAGGTCATGACCCTCAGCCTTCCACACGTCTAATAGGAGATAAGGACACTTTTTAGAAATTTCCAAACCCAAAAAAGTATAGAAATGCCCCCAAATAACCCCAAACGACCCACCCAGTCTGGTTTAAACAAAAAATGAACATATGCCAAAATAGGTATCGATTTGAAGGTCACGACACTCAACATCGCATCCACACGTCTAATAACAGATAATGACACTTTTTAATAAATCCCAAGCCCAAAAGAGTACAGAAATGCTCCCAAATAACCCGAAACTACCCACCTAGTCTGGTTTAAACCGAAAATGAACATATGCCGAAATAGGTATCGATTCGTAGGTCACGACCCTCAATATCGCATCCACACATCTAATAAGAGATAAGGACATTGTTTAGAAAATCCCAAACCCAGAAAAGCACAAAAATGCACCCAAATAACCCCGAACGACCCACCCGGTTTAGTTTGAACGAAAAATGAACATATGTCGAAATTGGTGTCGATTCGAAGGTCACGACACTCAACATCGCATCCACACGTCCAATCAGAGATAAGGACACTTTTTAGAAAATACCAAACATAAAAAAGCACAGAAATGACCCCAAATAACCCCAAACGACCCACCCAATCTGGTTTAAACAAAAAATAAACATATGTCCAAATAGGAATCAATTCGAAGGTCACGCCCCTCAACATTGCATCCACACATCCAATAAGAAATAAGGACACTTTTTAGAAAATCCCAGGTCCAAAAATGTACTGAAATGCACCCAAAAGACCTCTGACAACCCACCCGGTCTAGTTTAAACCGAAAATGAACATATGTCAAAATAGGTATCGATTCGAAGGTCACGAAACTCAACATCGCATCCACACATCTAATAAGAGATAATGACACTTTATAAAAAATCCCAAGCCCAAAAAAGTTCAGAAATGCTCCCAAATAATCCCAAACAACCCACCCGGTCTATTTTAAACCGAAAATGAACATATGCGAAAATAGGTATCGATTCGAAGGTCACCGCCCTCAACATCACATCCACACGTTTAATAATAGATAAGGACCCTATTTAGAAAATCCCAAGCCCAAAAAAGTACAGAAATGCCCCCAAATAACCCCAAACGTCCCACCCGGTCTGTTTTAAATCAGAAATGAACATATGCCAAAATAGGCATCGATTAGAAGGTCACGACCCTCAACATAGCATCCACACGTCTAATAAGAAAATCCCAAACCCAAAAAAGTACAGAAATGCACCCAAATAACCCCAAACGACCCACCAGGTCGATTTTAAACAGAAAATGAACATATGTCAAAATAGGTATCGATTCAAAGGTCACGATACTCAACATCGTATCCACACAATTAATAAGAGATAAGGTCACTTTTTAGAAAATACCAAACCCAAAAAAGTATAGAAATGCCCCCAAATAACCCCAAACGACCCACCCGGTCTGGTTTAAATAAAAAATTAACATATGCCGAAATAGGTATCGATTTGAAGGTCACGACCCTCAACATCGCATCCACAGGTCTAATAAGAGATAAGGACACTTTTTAGAAAATCCCAAACCCAAAAATGTACAGAAATGCCCCTAAATAACCCCAAACGACCCACCCGGTCTGGTTTAAACCAAAAATCAACATATGCCAAA
>NW_025317734.1:0-34738 GCF_018873765.1 Telopea speciosissima
ATAATAGATAAGGATACTTTTAAAAAATTCTCAACCCAAAAAGTATAGAAATGCCCCAAAATAACCCCAAACAACCCACCTGGTGTGGTTTAAACCGAAAATGAACATATGTCAAAATAGGTATCGATTAGAAGGCCACTACCCTCAACATCGCATCGACAAGTCTAAGAAGGGAGAAGGACACTTTTTAGAAAATACCAAACCCAAAAAAGAACAGAAATGCCACCAAATAACCCCAATTGACCCACCCGTCTGGTTTAAGCAGAAAATGAACATCTGCCGAAATAGGTATCGATTTGAAGGTCATGACCCACAACATCGCATCCACATGTCTAATAAGAAATAAGGACACTTTTTAGAAAATACCAGACCCAAAAAACTACAGCAATGCCCCAAATAACCCCAAACGACCCACCCGGTTTGGTTTAAATAGAAAATGAACATATGTCGAGATAGCCATCGATTCGAAGGTAACGACCCTCAATGTCTTATCCACATGTCTAATAAGAGATAATGACAATTTTTAGAAAATACAAAACCAAAAAAAGTACTGACATGCCCCCAAATAACCCCAAACGATCCATCCGGTTTGGTTTAAATAAAAAATGACCATATGTCGAAATAGGTATCGATTTGAAGGTCACGACCCTCAATATCGCAGCCACATGTCTAATAACAGATAAGGACACTTTTTACAAAATACCAAACCCAGAAAAGTACAAAAATGCCCCCAAATAACCCCAAATGACCCACCCGATCAGGTTTAAGCCGAAATGAACATATATCGAAATAGGTATCGATTCGAAGGTCACGACCCTCAACATCGCATCCACATGTCTAATATGAGATAAGGACACTTTTTAGAAAATACCAAACCCAAAAAACTACACAAATGCCCCCAAATAACCCCAAACAACCCATCCGGTCTGGTTTAAGCCGAAAATGCCCATATGTCAAAATAGGTACCAATTCGAAGGCCAAGACCCTCAACATCACATCCACACGTCTAATAAGAGATAAGGTGACTTTTTAGAAAATCCCAAGCCCCAAAAAGTACAAAAATGCCCCTAAATAACCCCAAACGACCCACCCAGTCTAGTTTAAATCCAAAATGAACAAATGCCAAAATAGGTATCGATTCGAAGGTCACGACCCACAACATAACATCCACACGTCGAATAAGAGATAAGGACGCTTTTTAGAAAATACTAACCCAAAAAAGTATAGAAATGCCCCCAAATAACCCCAAACGACCCATTCGGTCTGGTTTAAACCAAAAATGGCCATATGTCGAAATAGGATTCGATTCGATGGTCATGACCCTCAACATAGCATCCACACGTCTAATAAGAGAGAAGGAGACTTTTGAGAAAATCCCAAGCCCAAAAGAGAAAAGAAATGCCCCCAGAAAACCCCAAACGACCCACCCGGACTTGTTTAAACCGAAAATGAACATATCCTAAAATAGGTATCGATTCGAAGGTCACGACCCACAATAAGAGATACGGACACTTTTTAGAAATTACCAAACCAAAAAATGTACAAAAATGCCCCCAAATAACCCCAAACGACCCATCAGGTCTGGTTTAAACCAAAAATGACCATATGTCGAAACAGGTATCGATTCGAAGGTCACGACCCTTAACGTCGCATCCACTTGTCTAATAAGAGATAAGGAGACTTTTTAGAAAATCCTAAGCCCAAAAAAGTACAGAAATACCCCCAAATAATCCTAAACGACCCACCCAGTGTGGTTTAACCCGAAAATGAACAAATGTTGAAATAGGTATCGATTCGAAGGTCACGACCTTCAACATCGCATCCACACGTCTAATAAGAGATAATGACACATTTTAGAAAATACCAAATCCAAAAAAGTACAGCAATGCCCCCAATTTACGCTAGACCACCCACCCGGTCTGGTTTTAAACCGAAAATGAACATATACCAAAATAGGTATCGATTCGAAGGTCACGACCCTTAACATCGCATCCACACGTCTAATAAGAGATAAGGACACTTTTTAGAAAATACCAAACCCAAAAAAGGATAAAAATGCCCCCAAATAACCCCAAACGACCCACCCGGTTTGGTTTAAACCGAAAAGGAACATACATCAAAATAGGAATCGATTCGAAGGTCATGACCCTCAACATCGCATCCACACGTCTAATAAGAGATAATGACACTTTTTAGAAAATCCCAACCCAAAAAAGTATAGAAATGCTCCCAAATAACCCCAAACGACCCACCCGGTCTGGTTTAAATAGAAAATGAACATATGTCGCAATAGGTATCGATTCGAAGGTCATGACCCTCAACATCGCATCCACACGTCTAAAAATAGTTAAGGATAGTTTTTAGAGAATCCCAAACCCCAAAATGTATAGAAATGCCCCCAAAATAATCCCAAATGACCAACCCGGTCTGATTTAAACCAAAAAAGAACATATGCCGAAATAGGTATCGATTCGATAGTCACGACCCTCTACATCGCATCCACACATCGAATAAGAGATAAGGACACTTTTTAGACAATACCAAACCCAAAAAAGTGCAGAAATGCCCCAAATAACCCAAACCACCCATCCGGTCTAGTATAAACTGAAAATGACCATATGTTGAAATAGGTATCGATTCGAAGGTCACGAACCTCAACATCGCAACCACATATCTAATAAGAGATAAGGAGACTTCTTAGAAAATCCCAAGCCCAAAAAAGTATAGAAATGCCCCCAAATAACCCCAAACGACCCACCCGGTCTGGTGTACACCGAAAATGAACATTCTCCGAAATAAGTATCGATTCGAAGGTCACGACCCTCAACATCACATCCACACGTCTAATAAGAGATAAGGACACTTTTTTGAGAATCCCAAACCCCAAAAAGTATAGAAATGCCCCCAAATAACCCCAAACGACCTATCCAATCTGGTTTAAACCGAAAATGACCATATGTCGAAACAGGTATCGATTCGAAAGTCATGACCTTCAACATCGCATCCTCACATCTAATAAGAGATAAGGAGACTTTTTAGAAAATCCCAAACCCAAAAAAGCACGAAAATGTCCCAGAATAACCCCAAATGACCCTCCCGGTCTGGTTTAAACAAAAAAATGAGCAAATGCTGAAATCGATATCGATTCGAAGGTCACGACCCTCAACATCGCATCCACATGACTAATAAGAGATATTGACACAAAATGCCCACAAATAACCCCAAACGACCAACCCGGTCTGGTTTAAACCGTAAATGAACATATGCCGAAATAGGTATCGATTCGAAGGTCACGACCCACAACATCGCATCCACTTGTCTAATATGAGATAAGGATACTTTTTAGAAAATATAAAACTTATGAAAGTATAGAAATGCCCCCAAATAACCCTAAACGACACATCCGGTCTTGTTTAAACCAAAAATGCCCATAGGTCGAAATAGGTATCGATTCGAAGGTCACGACCCTCAACATTGCATCCACATGTCTAATAAGAGATAAGGAGACTTTTTAGAAAATCCCAAGCCAAAAAAAAAATAGAAATGACCCCAAATAACCCCAAACGATCCACCCGATCTAGTTTAAATCGAAAACGAACATTTGCCGAAATAGGTATCGATTCGAAGGTCCTCAACATCGCATCCACACGTCTAGAAAGAGATAAGGACACTTTTTAGAGAATCCCAAACCCCAAAAATTATAGAAATACCCCAAATAACCCCAAACGACCCACCCGGTCTGGTTTAAACCGAAAATGAACATATGCCAAAATAGGTATCGATTCGAAGGTCACGACACTCAACATCGCATCCACACTTCTAATGAGAGATAAGGAGACTGTTTAGAACATACCAATCCCAAAAAAGTATAGAAATGCCCCCAAATAACTCCAAACGACCCATCCAGTCTGGTTTAAACCGAAAATGACCCTATGTCAAAATAGGTATCGATTCGAAGGTCACGACCCTCAACATCACATCCACATGTCTAATAAGAGATAATGACACTTTTTAGAAAATACCAAACCCAAAAAAGTACAAAAATGCCCTTAATAACCCCAAACGACCCACCCGGTCTGGTTTAAATAAAAAATGAACATATATCGAAAAAGGGATCGATTCGAAGGTCACGACCCTCAACATCGCAACAACACATCTAATAAAAGACAAGGACACTTTTTAGAAAATACCAAACCCAAAAAAAGTTCAAAAATGACCCCAAATAACTCCAAACGACCCATCCAGTCTAGATTAAATAGAAAATGAACATATGTCGAAATAGGTATCAATTTGAAGGTCACTACCCTCAACATCGCATCCACGCGTCTAATAAGAGATAAGGACACTTTTTAGAAAATACCAAACCCAAAAAAGAACAGAAATGCCCCCAAATAACCCCAAACGACCCACCCAGTCTGGTTTAAACCGAAAACGAACATATGCCGAAATAGGTATCAATTCGAAGGTCACACGACCCACAACATCGCAACCACATGTCTAATTAGAGATAAGGACACATTTGAGAAAATACCAAACCCAAAAAAGTACGGAAAGTCCCCCACATAACCCCAAATGACCTATCCGGTCTGGCTTAAACCGAAAATGACCATATGTCGAAATAGGTATCGATTCGAAGGTCACGACCCTCAACATCGCATCCACACGTCTAATAAGAGACAAGGAGACTTTTTAGAAAATCCCATGCCGAAAAAAAGTACAAAAATACCCCCAAATAACCCAAAACGACCCACCCAGTCTGATTTAAACAGAAAATTAACATATGTCAAAATAGGTATCGATTCGAAGGTCACTACCCTCAACATCGCATCCACACGTCTAATAAGAGATAAGGACACTTTTTTGAAAATACCAAACCCAAAAAAGTACAAAAATGCCCCAAATAACCCAAACCACCCATCCGGTCTGGTTTAAACCGAAAATGACCATATGTCGAAATAGGTATCGATTCGAAGGTCATGAACCTCAACATTGCAACCACACATCTAATAAGAGATAAGGAGACTTCTTTGAAAATCCAAAGCCCAAAAAAGTACAGAAAAGCCCCCAAATAACCCCAAACGACCCACCCGGTCTGGTTTAAACCGAAAATGAACATATGTCAAAATAGCTATCGATTTGAAGGTCACGACCCACAACATCGCATCTACATGTCGAATAAGAGATAATGACGCTTTTTAGAAAATACTAAACCCAAAAAAGTATAGAAATGCACCCAAATAACCCCAAATGACCTATCCGGTCTGGTTTAAACTGAAAATGATCATATGTCGAAATAGGTATCGATTCGAAGGTCACGACCCTCAACATCGCATCCAAACGTCTAATAAGGGATAAGGAGACTCTTTAGAAAATCTGAAACCAAAAAAAGTATGGAAATACCCCCAAATAACCCCATACGACCCACCCGGTCTGGTTTAAACCGAAAATGAACAAATGTCAAAATTGGTATCGATTCGAAGGTCATGACCCTCAACATCGCATCCACATGTCTAATGAGAGATAATGACACTTTTTAGAAAATACCAAACCGAAAAAAGTACAGAAATGCCCACAAATAACCACAAACGACCTACCCGGTCTGGTTTAAACCGTAAATGAACATATGCCAAAATAGGTACCGATTCGAAGGTCACGACCCACAACATCGTATCCACACGTCTAATAAGTGATAAGGACACTTTTTAGAAAAAATCAAATCCAAAAAAGTACAGAAATGCCCCCAAATAACTCCAAATGACCCATCAAAGGGGGTTTAAACTGAAAATGACCATATGTCGAAATAGGTATCGATTCGAAGGTCACGACCCTCAACATCACATCCACACGTCTAATAAGAGATAATGACACTTTTTAGGAAATACCAAACCCATAAAAGTACAAAAATGCCCTTAATAACCCTAAACAACCCACCCGGTTTGGTTTAAACCGAAAATGAACATACATCGAAAAAAGGATCGATTCGAAGGTCACGACCCTCAACATCGTATCCACACGTCTAATAAGAGATAATGACACTTTTTAGAAAATACCAAACCCATAAAAGTACAAAAATGCCCTTAATAACCCTAAACGACCCACCCGGTTTGGTTTAAACCGAAAATGAACATACATCAAAAAAATGATCGATTCGAAGGTCACGACCCTCAACATCGCATCCACACATCTAATAAGAGATAAGGACACTTTTTAGAAAATACCAAATGCAAAAAAAGTACAGAAATGCCCCCAAATAACTCCAAATGACCCATCCAGTCTGGTTTAAACAAAAAATGAACATATGTCAAAATAGGTACTAATTCGAAGGTCACTACCATCAACATCGCATCCACCCGTCTAATAAGAGATAAGCACACTTTTTAAAAAATACCAAACCAAAAAAAGAACAGAAATACCGCTAAATAACCCCAAACGACCCACCCGGTCTGGTTTAAACCAAAAATGAACATATGCTGAAATAGGTATCGATTCGAAGGTCACGACCCACAACATCGCATCCACATGTCTAATTAGAGATAAGGACACATTTTAAAAAATACCAAACCCAAAAAAGTACAGAAAGTCCCCCACATAACCCCAAACGACCTATCCGATCTGGTTTAAATCGAAAATGACCATATGTCAAAATAGGTATCGATTCGAAGGTCACGACCCTCAACATCGCATCCACACGTCTAATAAGAGATAAGGACATTTTTTAGAAAAAACCAAACCCAAAAAAGTACAGAAATGCCCCCAAATAACTCCAAATGACCCATCGAAGCTGGTTTAAACAAAAAATGACCATATGTCGAAATAGGTATCGATTCGAAGGTCACGACCCTCAACATCACATCCACACATCTAATAAGAGATAATGACACTTTTTAGAAAATACCACACCCATAAAAGTACAAAAATGCCCTTAATAACCCTAAATGACCCACCCGGTTTGGTTTAAATTGAAAATAAACATACATAAAAAAGGGACCGATTCGAAGGTCACGACCCTCAACAGCGCATCCACACGTCTAATAAGGGATAAGCACACTTTTTAGAAAATACCAAACCAAAAAAACAATAGAAATGCCGCTAAATTACCCCAAACGACCAACCCGGTTTGGTTTTAACCAAAAATGAACGTATGCCGAAATAGGTATCGATTCGAAGGTCACGACCCACAACATCGCATCCACAAGTCTAATTAGAGATAAGGACACATTTTAGAAAGTAACAAACCCAAAAAAGTACAGAAAGTCCCCCACATAACCCCAAACGACCTATCCGATCTGGTTTAAATCGAAAATGACCATATATCGAAATAGGTATCAATTCGAAGGTCAAGACCCTCAACATCACATCCTCAGGTCTAATAAGAGACAAGGAGACTTTTTAGAAAATCCCAAGCCAAAAAAAGTATGAGAATGCCCCCAAATAACCCAAAATGACCCACCCAGTCTAGTTTAAACAGAAAATGAACATATGTCGAAATAGGTATCGATTCGAAAGTCACTACCCTCAACATCGCATCCACACGTCTAATAAGAGATAAGGAGACTTTTTAGAAAATCCAAAACCCAAAAAAGTCTAGAAATGCCCCCAAATAACCCCAAACGACCCACCCAGTCTGGTTTAACCCGAAAAAGAATATATGCCGAAATAAGTATCGATCCGGAGGTCAATACCCACAACATCGCATCCACATGTCTAACAAGAGATAACGACACTTTTTAGAAAATACAAAACCAAAAAAAGTACAGAAATGGCCCCAAATAACCCCAAACGACCCATCCGGTCTGGTTTAAATAAAAAAGGACCATATGTCGAAATGGGTATCGATTCGAAGGTCACGACCCTCAACATCGCATCCACACGTCTAATAAGAGATAAGAACACTTCTTAGAAAAAACCAAACCTAAAAAAGTACAAAAATGCCCCCAAATAACCCCAAACGACCACTCGGTCTGGTTTAAACCCAAAATGAAAATATGTTGAAATAGGTATCGATACGAAGGTCACGACCCTCAACATCGCATCCACAAGTCTAATAAGAGATAGGGGCACTTTTGAGAAAGAACCAAACCCCAAAAAGTACCAAAATGCCCCCAAATAACCCCAAACGACCAACCGATCTGGTTTAAACCAAAAAAGGAAAATATGTCGAAATAGGTATCGATTCGAAGGTCACTACCCTCAACATCACATCCACACGTCTACTAGGAGATAAGGACACTTTTTAGAAAATCCCAACCCAAAAAAGTATAGAAATGCCCCCAAATAACCCCAAACGACCCACCCGGTCTGGTTTAAACAGAAAATGAACATAAGCCGTAATAGGTATCGATTCGAAGCTCACGACCCACAACATCGGATCCACATGTCTAATAAGAGATAAGGACACTCTTTAGAAAATACCAAACCCAAAAAAGTGCAGAAATGCCCCCACATAACCCCAAACGACGTATCCAGTCTGGTTTAAACCGAAATGACCATATGTCGAAATAGATATTGATTCGAGGGTCACGACCCTCAACAGCGCATCCACCCGTCTAATAAAAGATACAGGAGACTTTTTAGAAAATCCAAAGCACAAAAAAGTCCAAAAATGCCCCCAAATAACCCCAAATGACCCACCCAGTTTGGTTTAACCCGAAAATGAACAAATGCCAAAATAGGTATCGATTCGAAGGTCACGACCCTCATCATCGCATCCACACGTCTAATAAGAGATAATGACACTTTTTAGAAAATACCAAACCCAAAAAAGTACAGCAATGCCCTCAAATTACCCCAAACGACCTACTCAGTCTGGTCTAAATCGAAAATGAACACATGCCAAAATAGGTATCGATTCGAGGGTCACGACCCTCAACATTGCATCCACACGTCTAACAAGAGATAAGGACACTTTTTAGAGAATCCCAAACCCTAAAAAGTATAGAAATGCCCCCAAATAACCCCAAACGACACACCCGGTCTGGTTTAAATCGAAAATGAATATATGCCAAAATAGGTATCGATTCATAGGTCACGACCCACAGCATCGTATCCACATGTCTAATAAGAGATAAGGACACTTTTTAGATAATACCAAACCAAAAAAAGTATAGAAATGCCCCCAAATAACCCCAAACGACCCACCCGATCTGGTTTAAACAGAAAATGAACATCTGCCGAAATAGGTATCGATTTGAAGGTCACGACCCACAACATCGCATCCACATGTCTAATAAGAAATAAGGACACTTTTTAGAAAATACCAAACCCAAAGAACTACAGCAATGCCCCAAATAACCCCAAACGACCCACCCGGTTTGGTTTAAATAGAAAATGAACATATGTTGAGATAGCCATCGATTCGAAGGTAACGACCCTCAATGTCTTATCCACATGTCTAATAAGAGATAATGACAATTTTTAGAAAATACAAAACCAACAAAAGTACTGACATGCCCCCAAATAACCCCAAACGATCCATCCGGTTTGGTTTAAATAAAAAATGACCATATGTCGAAATAGGTATCGATTCGAAGGTCACGACCCTCAACATCGCATCCACACGTCTAATAAGAGATAAGTAGACTTTTTACAAAATCCCAAGCCCAAAAAAATACAGAAATGCCCCCAAAAAACCCTAAACGACCACTCGGTCTGGTTTAAACCGAAAATGAACAAATGCCAAAATAGGTATCGATTCAAAGGTCACGACCCTCAACATCGCATCCACACGTCTAATAAGAGATAATGACACTTTAGAAAATACCAAACTCAAAAAAGTACAGCAATGCCCCCAAATTACCCCCAAACGACCCACCCGGCCTGGTTTAAATTGAAAATGAACATATGCCAAAATAGGTATGGATTCGAAGGTCACGACCCTCAACATCGCATCGACACTTCTAATAAATGATAAGGACACTTTTTAGAAAATCCCAAACCCCAAAAAGTATAGAAATGCCTCCAAATAACCCAAAACGACCCACCCGGTCTGCTTTAAATCGAAAATGAACATATGCCGAAATAAGTATCAATTCGAAGGTCACGACCCTCAACATCGCATCCACACGTCTAATAAGAGATAAGGACACTTTCTAGAAAATACCAAACCCACAAAAAGTACAAAAATGCCCCCAAATAACCCTGAACGACCCACCCGGTCTAGTTTAAACAAAAAATCAAAATATGTCGAAATAGGTATCGAATCTAGGGTCACGACCCTCAACATCGCATCCACATTTCTAATAAGAGATAAAGACCCATTTTTGAAATTCCCAACCCAAAAAAGGATAGAAATGCCCCCAAATAACCCCAAACGACGCACCCGGTCTGGTTTAAACCGAAAATGAACATACGCCAAAATAGGTATCGATTCGAAGGTCACGACCCTCAACATCGTATCCACACTTCTAATAAGAGATAAGGATACTTTTTATAAAATACCAAACCCGAAAAAGTACAGAAATGCCCCAAAAAACCCCAAACGACCCACCCGATCTGTTTAAATCGAAAATGAACATATGTCAAAATAGGTATCGATTAGAAAGTTAAGACCCTCAACATCGCATCCACACATCTAGTTAGAGATAAGGACACTTTTTAGAAAATCCCAAGCCAAAAAAAGTACTGAAATGCCCCCAAATAAGCCCAAACGACCCACCCGGTCTCCTTTAAATAAAAAATGAACAAATGCCGAAATAGGTATCGATTCGAAGGTCACGACCTCAACATCGCATCCACACATCTTAGAAGAGATAAGGAAACTTTTTAGAAAATACCAAACCCAAAAAAGTATTGCAATGCCCCCAAATTACCCCAAACGATCCACCCGGTCTGGTTTAAACCGAAAATGAACATATGCCGAAATGGGTATGGATTCGAAGGTCACGACCCTCAACATTGCACCCACACGTCCAATAAAAGATAAGGACACTTTTCAGAAATTCCCAACCCAAAAAAGTATAGAAATGCCCCCAAATAACCCCAAACGACCCACCCGGTCTGGTTTAAATCGAAAATGAACATATGCTAAAATGGGTATGGATTCGAAGGTTAAGACCCTCAACATCGCATCCATGCGACTAATAAGAGATAAGGACACTTTTTAGAAAATACCAAACCCAAAATAGTACAGAAATGCCCCCAAAAAACCCCAAACGACTCACCCGGTCTGGTTTAAACCGAAAATGAACATATGCCGAAATAGGTCTCGATTAAAGGTCACGACCATCAACATCGCATCCACACGTCTTATAAGAGATAAGGACACCTTTTAGAAAATACCAAACTCAAAAAAGTACAGAAATGCTCCCAAAATTCCCCAAACGACCCACCCGGTCTGGTTTAAATCGAAAATGAACATATGCCGAAGTAGGTACCGATTCGAAGGTCACGACCCACAACATCGCATCCACATGTCTAATAAGTGATAAGGACACTTTTTAGAAAATACCATACCCAACAAAGTACACAAATGCCCCCAAATAACCCCAAACGACCCATCTGGTCTGGTTAAAACCGAAAATGACCATATGTCAAAATAGGTATCGATTCGAAGGCCAAGACCCTCAACCTCGCATCCACACGTCTAATAAGAGATAAGGTGACTTTTTAGAAAATCCCAAGCCCAAAAAAGTTAAAAAATGCCCCCAAATAATCCAAAATGACCCACCCAGTTTGGTTTAAACCCAAAATGAACAAATGCCAAAATAGGTATCGATTCGAAGGTCACGACCCAAAACATCGCATCCACACATGGAATAAGTGATAACGACGCTTTTTAGAAAATACTAAACCCACAAAAGTACAAAAATGCCCCCTAATAACCCCAAACGACCCAATCGATCTGGTTTAAATCGAAAATGACCATATGTCGAAATAGGTATCGATTCGAAGGTCACAACCCTCAACATTGCATCCAAACGTCTAATAAGAGATAAGGAAACTTTTGAGAAAATTCCAAACCCAAAAAAGAACAAAAATGCCCCCAGATAACCCCAAACGACCCACCTGGTCCGGTTTAAACAAAAAATGAACATTTGCCGAATTAGGTATCGATTCGAAGGTCACGACCCTCAACATCACATCCACACGTCTAGAAAGTGATAAGGACATTTTTTAGAGTATCCCAAACCCCAAAAATTATAGAAATGCCCCAAATAACCCAAAATGACTCGCCCGGTCTGGTTTAAACTGAAAATGAACATATGCCGAAATAGGTATCGATTCGAAGGTCACGACCCTCAACATCGTATCTTCACGTCTAATAAGTGATAAGGACACATTTTAGAAAATACCAAACCTAAAAAAGTACAAAAATGCCCCCAAATAACCCCAAACGACCCACCCGGTCAGGTTTAAACTAAAAATGAACATATATCGAAATAGGTGTCGATTCAAAGGTCACGACCCTCAACATCGTATCCACACGTCTAATAAGAGATATGGACACTTTTTCGAAAACACCAAACCCAAAAAAGTATAGAAATGCCCCCAAATAAGTCCAAACGACCCATCCAGTCTGGTTTAAACAGAAAATGAACATATGCCGAAAAGGGTATGGATTCAGAGGTTACGACCCTCAACATCGTATCCACACATATAATAATAGATAATGACACTTTTTAGAAAATAACAAACCCAAAAAAGTACAAAAATGCCCCAAAATAACCCCAAACGACCCACCCGGTCTGATTTAAACCAAAAATGAACATATGCCGAAATGGGTATGCATTCGAAGGTTAAGACCCTCAACATCGCATCCACGCCTCTAATAAGTGATAAGGACACATTTTAAAAAATACCAACCCCAAAAAAGTACAGAAATGCCCCCAAAAAACCCAAACGACCCACCCGGTTTGGTTTAAATAGAAAATGAACATATGCCGAAATAGGAATTGATTCGATGGTCACGACCATCTACATCGCATCTACACGCCTAATAAGAGATAAGGACACTTTTTAGAAAATACCAAAAGCAAAAACGTACAGAAATGCCCCCAAATAACCCCAAACGACCCACCCAGTCTGATTTTAACCAAAAATAAACATATGCCGAAATAGGTATAGATTCGAAGGTCACGACCCACAACATCACATCCACATGTCTAATAAGAGATAAGGACACTTTTTAGAAAATACCAAACCCAAAGAAGTGCAGACATGCCCCAAATAACCCCAAATGACCCACCCAGTTTGGTTTAAACCGAAATTGAACGTATGTCGAAATAGACATTGATTCGATGGTCACGACCTTCAATGTCGCATCCAGACGTCCAATAAGAGATAATGACACTTTTTAGAAATTACGAAACCCAAAAACTTACAGATATGCCCCAAATAACCCCAAACAATCCATCTCATCTGGTTTAAACTGAAAATGACCATATGTCGAACTAGGTATCGATTCGAAGGTCACGACCCTCAACATCGGATCCACACGTCTAATAAGAGGTAAGGACACTTTCTAGAAAATACAAAACCCAAAAAAGTATAAAAATGCCCCCAAATTACGACCCACCCGATCTGGTTTAAACCAAAAATTAAAATATATCGAAATAGGTATCGATTCGAAGGTCACCCACAACATCGGAACCGCACGTCTAATAACAGATAAGGACACTTTTTAGAAAATACCAAAACCAAAAAAGTATAAAAATGCCCCCAAATAACACCAAATGACCCACCCGATCGGGTTTAAACCGAAATGAACATATATCAAAATAGGTATCGATTCGAAGGTCACGACCCTCAACATCGCATCCACACGTCTAATAAGAGATAAGGTGACTTTTTAGAAAATCCCAAGCCCCAAAAAGTACAAAAATGCCCCTAAATAACCCCAAACGACCCACCCAGTCTGGTTTAAATCCAAAATGAACAAATGCCAAAATAGGTATCGATTCGAAGGTCACGACCCACAACATCGCATCCACTCGTCTAATAAGAGATAAGGTGACTTTTTAGAAAATCCCAAGCCCAAAAAAGTACAAAAATGCCCCCAAATAAATCCAAACGACCCACCCAGTCTAGTTTAAACCCAAAATGAACAAATGCCAAAATAGGTAACGATTCGAAGGTCACAACACACAACATAACATCCACACGTCGAATAAAAGATACGGATGCTTTTTAGAAAATACTAAACCCAAAAAAGTACAGAAATGCCCCCAAATAACCCCAAACAACCCATTCGGTCTGGTTTAAACAGAAAATGACCATATGTCGAAATAGGTATCGATTCGATGGTCACGACCGTCAACATCGCATCCATACGTCTAATAAGAGATAAGGAGACTTTTGAGAAAATCCCCAGCCCAAAAGAGAACAGAAATGCCCCCAGATAACCCCAAACGACCCACCCGATCTGGTTTAAACCGAAAATGAACATTTTTCGAATTAGGTATAGATTCGAAGGTCACGACCCTCAACATCGCATCCACACGTCCAGAAAGAGATAAGGACATTTTTTATAGAATCCCAAACCCCAAAAATTATAGAAATGCCCCAAATAACCCCAAACGACCCATCCGGTCTAGTTAAACTGAAAATGAACATATGTCGAAATACGTATCGATTCGATGGTCAGGACCCTCAACATAGCATCCACACGTCTAATAAGGGATAAGGACACTTTTTAGAAAATACCAAACCTAAAAAAGTACAGAAATGCTCCCAAATAACTCCAAATGCCCCATCGAGTCTGGTTTAAACCGAAAATGACCATATGTCGAAATAGGTATCGATTCAAAGGTCACGACCCTCAACATCGTATCCACACATCTAGAAAGAGATAAGGACATTTTTTAGAGAATCCCAAACCCAAAAAATTATAGAAATGCCCCAAATAACCCCAAACGACTCGCCCGGTCTGGTTTAAACTGAAAATGAACATATGCCGAAATAGGTATCCATTCGAAGGTCACGACCCTCAACATCGCATCTTCACGGCTAATAAGAGATAAGGACACATTTTAGAAAATACCAAACCCAAAAAAGTACAAAAATGCCCCCAAATAACCCCAAATGACCCACCCGGTCAGGTTTAAAATGAAAATGAACATATATCGAAATAGGTATCGATTCGAAGGTCACGACCCTCAACATCGCATCCACACTTCTAATAAGAGATAAGGACACTTTTTAGAAAACACCAAACCCAAAAAAGTACAAAAATGCCCCCAAATAACTCCAACCGACCCATCCAGTCTGGTTTAAACAGAAAATGAACATATGTCGAAATAGGTATCAATTCGAAGGTCACGACCGTCAACATCGCATCCACACGTCTAATAAGAGATAAGGACACCTTTTCGAAAACACCAAACCCAAAAAAGTATAGAAATGCCCCCAAATAAGTCCAAACGACCCATCCAGTCTGGTTTAAATAGAAAATGAACATATGTCAAAATAGGTATCGATTTGAAGGTTACTACCCTCAACATCGCATCCATGCGTCTAATAAGAGATAAGGAAACCTTTTAAAAAATACCAAACCCAAAAAAGTACAGAAATGCCCCCAAATAACCCCAAACGACCCACCCAGTCTGGTTTAAACCAAAAATGAACCTATGCCAAAATAGGTATTAATTCGAAGATCACGACCCACAACATCGTATCCAGATGTCTAATTAGAGATAAGGACACTTTTCAGAAAATACCAAACCCAAAAAAGTAAAGAAATTCTCCAACATAACCCCATACGACCTATCCGATCTAGTTTAAACCGAAAATGACCATATGTCAAAATAGGTATCGATTAGAAGGTCACGACCCTCAACATCGCATCCACACATCTAATAAGAGATAATGATACTTTTTTAGAAAATACCAACCCCAAAAAAGTACAACAATGTCCCCAAATTATGCCAAATGACCCATCCGGTCTGGTTTAGACCAAAAATGAACATATGCAAAAATCGGTATTGATTCGAAGGTCACGACCCTCAACATCGCATCCACACATCTAATAAGAGATAAGGACACTTTTTAGAAAATACCAAACCCAAAAAAGTACAAAAATGCCCCCAAATAACCCCAAATGACCCACCCGGTCTGGTTTAAACAAAAAAAAAAATGTCGAAATAGGTATCGATTCGAAGGTCACGACCCTGAACATCGCATCCACATGTCTAATTAGAGATAAGGACACTTTTTTAGAAAATCCCAACCAAAAAAAGTATAGAAATGCCCCCAAATAACCCCAAACGACCCACCCGATTTGGTTTAAATCGAAAATGAACATATGCCGAAATGGGTATGGATTCAAAGGTTACGACCCTCAACATCGGATCCACACGTCTAATAATAGATAATGACACTTTTTAAAAAATAACAAACCCAAAAAAGTACAAAAATGACCCAATATACCCGCAAACGACCCACTCGGTCTGGTTTAAACCGAAAATGTACATATGCCGAAATGGGTATGGATTCGAAGGTTAAGACCCTCAACATCACATCCACACGTGTAATAAGAGATAAAGACACTTTTTAAAAAATACCAAACCCAAAAAAGTACATAAATGCCTCAAAAAAAACCCCAAACGACCCACCCGGTTTTGTTTAAACAGAAAATGAACATATGCCAAAATAGGTATCGATTCGAAGGTCACGACCATCTACATCGCATCTACGCGCCTAATAAAAGATAAGGACACGTTTTAGAAAATATCAAACCCAAAAACGTACAGAAATGCCCCCAAATAACCCCAAACGACCCACCCGGTCAGGTTTAAACCGAAAATGAACATATGCCGAATTAGGTATAGATTCGAAGGTCTCGACCCACAACATCGCATCCACATGTCTAATAAGAGATAAGGACACTTTTTAGAAAATACCAAACCCAAAAAAGTATAGAAATGTCCCCAAATAACTCCAAACGACCTATCCGGTCTGTTTAAACAGAAAATGATCATATGTCAAAATAGGTATTGATTCGAATGTCACTACCCTCAACATCGCATCCACACGTCTAATAAGAGATAAGGACACTTGTAAGAAACTATCAAACCCAAAAAAGTACCGAAATGCCCCCAAATAACCCCAAACGACCCACCCAGTCTGATTTAAACCGAAAATGAACATATGCCAAAATAGGTATCAATTCGAAGGTCACGACCCACAACATCGTGTCCACATGTCTAATTAGAGATAAGGACACCTTTTAGAAAATACCAAACCCAAAAAAGTACAGAAATTCTCCCACATAACCCCAAACGACCTATCTGTTCTAGTTTAAACCGAAAATGACCATATGTCAAAATAGGTATCGATTCTAATAAGAGATAAGGATACTTTTTTGAAAAGTAAGATCCTCTCTAAGTTTAGGCTGCTGCGGTCTAAAGAATTAGTTCATGTTTGGAGAGAACAGAACCAGCCCGCAGATTTCATGGCTTCCCTCCCTACTGACTCCTCTGGAACCTATTGGGAGCCTGAGTCTTTCCCTCCGGAGCTGACCATTCTCATAAAGAAAGATAAGGAGCTAGTAACCTATTATAGGATGTAGCCTTAGGGGTTTTCTTTCTCCCTGCTGTTTGATAGAGTCCTATCTTGCTTACGGTCCCTTTCCCCGTTTTTGGGTTCTTAAAGGATGCCTTTCTTTGTACATTTTTCTTCTCTTAGTAATACAAATCTTATAAAAAAAAGATACTTTTTAGATAATCCCAAGCCAAAAAAAATTGCAAAAAATGCCCCCAAATACCCCAAACGACCCACCCGGTCTGGTTTAAACTGAAAATGAACAAATGCAGAAATAGGTATCGATTCGAAGCTCATGACCCTCAACATCGCATGCACACGTCTAATAAGAGGTAATGACACTTTTTAGAAAATACCAAACCCAAAAAAGTACAGCAATGTCCCCAAATTACGCCAAATGACCCATCCGATCTGGTTTAGACCAAAAATGAACATATGCAAAAATCGGTATCGATTCGAAGGTCACGACCTTCAACATCGCATCCACACGTCTAATAAGAGGTAAGGACACTTTCTAGAAAATACCAAACCCAAAAAAGTACAAAATTGCCCCCAAATAACCCCGAACGACCCACCCGATCTGGTTTAAACCAAAAATGAAAATATGTCAAAATAGGTATCGATTCGAAGGTCACAACCCTCAACATCGCATCCACACATCTAATTAGAGATAAGGACACTTTTTTAGAAAATCCCAACCAAAAAAAGTATAGAAATGGCCCCAAATAACCCCAAACGACCCACCCGATCTAGTTTAAATCGTAAATGAACATATGCCAAAATGGGTATGGAATCAAAGGTTACGACCCTCAACATCGCATCTACACATCTAATAAGAGATAAGGACAGTTTTTAAAAAATACCAACCCCAAAAAAATACAAAAATGCCCCAAAATAACCGCAAACGACCCACCCGCTCTGGTTTAAATGGAAAATGAACATATGCCGAAATGGGTATGGATTCGAAGGTTAAGACCCTCAACATCGCATTCACGCGTCTAATAAGAGATAAGGACAGTTTTTAAAAAATACCAACCCCAAAAAAGTACAAAAATGCCCCCAAAAAACCCCAAACGACCCACCCGGTTTGGTTTAAACAGAAAATGAACATATGTCGAAGTAAACATTGATTCGAAGATCATGACCCTCAACATCGTATCCACACATCTAATAAGAAGTATGGACAATTTTCAGAAAATACCAAACCCAAAAAAGTAAAAAAATGCCCCCAAATTACCCCATACGACCCACCCGGTCTGGTTTAAACCAAAAAATAAAATATGTCGAAATAGGTATCGATTCGAACGTCATGACCCACAACATCGCAGCCACACGTCAAATAACAGATAAGGACACTTTTTAGAAAATACCAAACCCAGAAAAGTACAAAAATGCCCCCAAATAACCCCAAATGACCCACCCGATCAGGTTTAAACCGAAATGAACATATATCGAAATAGGTATCGATTCGAAGGTCACGACCCTCAACATCGCATCCACATGTCTAATAAGAGATAAGGACACTTTTTAGAAAATACCAAACCCAAAAAACTACACAAATGCCCCCAAATAACCCCAAACAACCCATCCGGTCTGGTTTAAACCGAAAATGCCCATATGTCAAAATAGGTATCAATTCGAAGGCCAAGACCCTCAACATCGCATCCACATGTCTCATAAGAGATAAGGTGACTTTTTAGAAAATCCTAAGCCCCAAAAAATACAAAAATGCCCCTAAATAACCCCAAACGACCCACCCAGTCTGGTTTAAATCCAAAATGAACAAATGCCAAAATAGGTATCGATTCGAAGGTCACGACCCACAACATAACATCCACACGTCGAATAAGAGATAAGGACGCTTTTTAGAAAATACTAAACCCAAAAAAGTACAGAAATGCCCCCAAATAATCCCAAACGACCCATTCGGTCAGGTTTAAACCAAAAATGACCATATGTCGAAATAGGTTTCGATTCGATGGTCATGACCCTCAACATAGGATCCACACGTCTAATAAGAGATAAGGAGACTTTTGAGAAAATCCCAAGCCCAAAAGAGAAAAGAAATGCCCCCAGATAACCCCAAACGACCCACCCAGTCTGGTTTAAATCGAAAATGAACATTTGCCGAATTAGGTATCGATTCGAAGGTCACGACCCTCAACATCACATCCACACGTCTAGAAAGAGATAAGGACATTTTTTTATAGAATCCCAAACCCCAAAAATTATAGAAATGCCCTAAATAACCCCAAACGACCCCCACGGTCCAGTTTAAACTAAAAATGAATATATTCAGAAATAGGTATTGATTCGAACGTCACGACCCTCAACATCGTATCCACACGTCTAATAAAAGATAAGGACACTTTTTAGAAAATACCCAACCCATAAATGTATAGAAATGCCCGCAAATAACTCCAAACGACCCATCCAGTCTGGTTTAAACCGAAAATGACCATATGTCAAAATAGGTATCGATTCGAAGGTCACGACCATCAATATCACAACCACACTTCTAATAAGAGATAATGACACTTTTTAAAAAATACGAAACCCAAAAAAGTACAAAAATGCCCCCAAAATAATCCCAAACGACCCACCTGATCAGGTTTAAATCGAAAATGAACATATATCAAAATAGGTATCGATTCGAAGGTCACGACCCTCAACATCGCATCCACACATCTAACAAGAGATAGTGACACTTTTTAGAAAATACCAAACTCAAAAAAGTACAAAAATGCCCCCAAATAACCCCAAACGACCCACCCGATCAGAATTAAACCGAAATGAACATATATCGAAATAGGTATTGATTCGAAGGTCACGACCCTCAACATCGCATCCACACGTCTAATAAGAGATAAGGACACTTTTTAGAAAATACCAAACCCAAAAAAGTACGGAAAAGCCCCCCCAAATACCTCCAAACGACCCATCCAGTCTGATTTAAACCAAAAATGAACATATGCCGAAATAGGTATCAATTCGAAGGTCACGACCCACAACATCGTATCCACATGTCTAATTAGAGATAAGGACACTTTTTAGAAACTACCAAACCCAAAAAAGTACAAAAATTCTCCCACATAACCCCAAACGACCTATCTGTTCTAGTTTAAACCAAAAATGACCATATGTCAAAATAGGTATCGATTCTAAGGTCACGACCATCAACATCGCATCCACAGTTCTAATAAGAGATAAGGAGACTTTTTAGAAAATAGCAAGCCAAAAAAAGTGCAAAAAATGCCCCCAAATACGCCAAACGACCCACCCGGTCTGGTTTAAATAAAAAATGAACAAATGCCAAAATAGGTATCGATTCGAAGGTCACGACCCTCAACATCGCATCGACATGTCTAATAAGAGATAATGACACATTTTAGAAAATACCAAACCCAAAAAAGTACAGCAATGTCCCCAAATTACGCCAAATGACCCATCCGGTCTGGTTTAGACCAAAAATGAACATATGCAAAAATTAGTATCGATTCGAAGGTCATGACCCTCAACATCACATCCGCACGTCTAATAAGAGGTAAGGACACTTTTTAGAAAATACCAAACCCAAAAAAATATAGAAATACCCCCAAATAACCCCAAACGACCCACCCGGTCTGGTTTAAACAAAAAATGAACAAATGCCAAAATAGGTATCGATTCGAAGGTCACGACCCTCAACATCGCATCCACATGTCTAATAAGAGATAATGACACTTTTTAGAAAATACCAAACCCAAAAAAGTATAGAAATGCCCCCAAATAACCCCAACCGACCTACCCGGTCTGGTTTAAATCGAAAATGAACACATGTCGAAATAGGTATCGATTCGAAGGTCACGACCCTCAACATCGCATCCACTTGTCTAATAAGATATAAGGAAACTTTTTAGAAAATACCAAACTGAAAAAAGTATGGAAATGCCCCTAAATGACCCCAAACGACCCATCCGGTTTGGTTTAAACCGAAAATGACCATATGTCGAAATAGGTATCTATTCGAAGGTCACGACCCTCAACATCGCATCCACTCATCTAATAAGAGATAAGGATACTTTTTAGAAAATACCAAACCCAAAAAAGTATAAAAATGCCCCAAAATAACCCCAAACGACCCACCCGGTATGGTTTAAACCGAAAATGAACATATGCCAAAATAGGTATCGATTCGAAGGTCACGACCCTCAACATCGCATCCACACGTCTAATAAAAGATAAGGACACTTTTTAGAAAATACCAAACCCAAAAAAATACTAAAATGCCCCCAAATAACCCCAAACGACCCACCCGGTATGGTTTAAACCGAAAATGAACATATGCCAAAATAGGTATCGATTCGAAGGTCACGACCCTCAACATCACATCCACACGTCTGATAAGAGATAAGGACACTTTTTAGAAATTACCAAACCGAAAAAAGTACAGAAATGCCCCCAAATGACCCCAAACGACCCATCCGGTCTGGTTTAAACCGAAATTGACCATATGTCGAAATAGGTATCGATTCGAAGGTCACGACCCTCAACATCGCTTCCACTCATCTAATCAGAGATAAGGAGACTTTTAAGAAAATCCCAAGCCCAAAAAAGTACAGAAATGCCCCCAAATAACCCCAAACGACCCACCCAATGTGGTTTAACCCGAAAATGAACAAATGCCAAAAGAGGTATCGATTCGAAGGTCACGACCTTCAACATCGCATCCACATGTCTAATAAGACATAATGACACATTTTAGAAAATACCAAACCCAAAAAAGTACAGCAATGTCCCCAAATTACGCCAAACGACCCACCCGGTCTGGTTTAAACCGAAAATGAACATATGCCAAAATAGGTATCGATTCGAAAGTCACGACCCTCAACATCGCATCCACACATCTAATAAAGTATAAGGACACTTTTTAGAAAATACCAAACCCAAAAAAGCACAAAAATGCCCCCAAATAACCCCAAACGACCCACCCGATCTGGTTTAAACCGAAAATGAACATATATCGAAATAGGTATCGATTCGTAGGTCATGACCCTCAACATCGCATCCACACGTCTTAAAAGAGATAAGGACACTTTTTAGAAAATCCCAACCCAAAAAAGTATAGAAATGCTCCCAAATAACCCCAAACGACCCACCCGGTCTGGTTTAAACCGAAAATGAACATATATCGAAATAGGTATCGATCGAAGGTCACGAACCTCAACATCGCAACCACACATCTAATAAGAGATAAGGAGACTTCTTAGAAAATCCCAAGCCCAACAAAGTACGGAAATGCCCCCAAATAACCCCAAACGACCCACCCGGTCTGGTGTAAACCGAAAATGAACATTTACCAAAATAGGTATCGATTCGAAGGTCACGACCCTCAACATCGTATCCAAAAGTCTAATAAGAGATAAAGACACTTTTTAGAGAATCCCAAACCCCAAAAAGTATAGAAATGGCCCCAAATAACCCCAAATGACCCACCCGGTCTGGTTTAAACTGAAAATGAACAAATGCCAAAATAGGTATCGATTCGAAGGACACGACCCTCAACATTGCTTCCACACGTCTAATAAGAGATAATGACACTTTTTAGAAAATACCAAACCCAAAAAAGTACAGCAATGGCCCAAAATTACCCCAAACAACCCATCCGGTCTGATTTAGATAAAAAATGAACATGTGCCAAAATAGGTATCAATTCGAAGGTCAAGACGCACAACATCGCATCCACATGTCTAATTAGAGATAAGGACACTTTTTAGAAAATACAAAACCCCAAAAAGTATGGAAATTCCCCCACATAACCCCGAACGACCTATCCGGTCTGGTTTAAACCGAAAATGACCATATTTAGAAATAGGTATTGATTCGAAGGTCACAACCCTCAACATAACATCCACACGTCTAATAAGCGATAAGGAGACTTTTTAGAAAATCCCAAGCCGAAAAAAGTACGGAAATACCCCCAAATAGCCCAAACGATCCACCCGGTATGGTTTAAACCGAAAATGAACATATGCCAAAATAGGTATCGATTCGAAGGTCACGACCCTCAACATCGCATCCACACGTCTAATAAGAGATAAGGACACTTTTTAGAAAATACCAAACCCAAAAAATTATAAAAATGCCCCCAAATAACCCCAAACGACCCACCCGGTATGGTTTAAACCGAAAATGAACATATGCCAAAATAGGTATCGATTCGAAGGTCACGACCCTCAACATCGCATCCACACGTCTAATAAGAGATAAGGACACTTTTTAGAAAATACCAAACCGAAAAAGTACAGAAATGCCTCCAAATGACCCCAAACGATCCATCCGGTCTGGTTTAAGCCGAAAATGACCATATGTCAAAATAGGTATTGATTCGAAGGTCACGACCCTCAACATTGCATCCACTCGTCTAATCAGAGACAAGGAGACTTTTTAGAAAATCCCAAGCCAAAAAATGTACAGAAATGCCACCAAATAACCCCAAACGACCCACCCATTGTGGTTTAACCCAAAAATGAACAAATGCCAAAAGAGGTATCGATTCGAAGGTCATGACCTTCAACATCGCATCCACATGTCTAATAAGAGACAAGGACACATTTTAGAAAATACCAAACCCAAAGAAGTACAAAAATGCCCCCAAATAACACCAAACGACCCACCCGATCTGGTTTAAACCGAAAATAAACATATATCAAAATAGGTAATGATTCGTAGGTCATGGCCCTCAACATCGCATCCACACGCCTAATAAGAGATACGGAGACTTTTTAGAAAATCCCAATCCCAAAAAAGAACATAAATGCCCCCAGATAACTCCAAACGACCCATCCGGTCTACTTTAAACCGAAAATGAACATATCACGAAATAGGTATCGATTCGAAGGTCACGACCCTCAACAACGCATCCACTTGTCTAATAAGAGATAAGGATACTTTTTAGAAAATACCAAACCCAAAAAAGTAGAAAAATGCCCCAAAATAACCCCAAACGACCCACCCGGTATGGTTTAAACCGAAAATGAACATATACCAAAATAGGTATCGATTCGAAGGTCCCGACCCTCAACATCGCATCCACACGTCTAATAAAAGATAAGGGCACTTTTTAGAAAATACCAAACCCAAAAAAATACTAAAATGCCCCCAAATAACCCCAAACGACCCACCCGGTATGGTTTAAACCGAAAATGAATATATGCCAAAATAGGTATCGATTCGAAGGTCACGACCCTCAACACCGCTTCCACACGTCTAATAAGAGATAATGACACTTTTTAAAAAATACCAAACCCAAAAAGGTACAGAAATGCCCCCAAATTACCCGAAACGACCCATCCGGTCTGGTTTAGACAAAAAATGAACATTTGCCAAAATAGGTATCAATTGGAAGGTCAAGACGCACAACATCGCATCCACATGTCTAATTAGAGATAAGGACACTTTTTAGAAATTACAAAACCCAAAAAAGTATGGAAATTCCCCCACAACCCCGAACGACCTATCCGGTCTGGTTTAAACCGAAAATGACCATATGTAGAAATAGGTATTGATTCGAAGGTCACAACCCTCAACATAGCATCCACACGTCTAATAAGAGACAAGGAGACTTTTTAGAAAATCCCAAGCCCAAAAAAGAACAGAAATGCCCCCTGATAACCCCAAATGACCCATCCGGTCTAGTTTAATCAGAAAATGACCATATGTTGAAATAGGTATCGATTCAAAGGTCACGACCCTCAACATCGCATCCACAAGTCTAATAAGAGATAACGAGACTTTTTAGAAAATCCCAAGCCCAAAAAAGTATGAAAATGCCCCCAATTACCCCAAATGACCCACCCGGTCTGGTTTAAACCGAAAATGAACAAATGCCGAAATTGGTATGGAGTCGAAGGTCACGACCCTCAACATCGTATCCACACATCTAATCAGAGATAATGACACTTTTTAGAAAATACCTAACCCAAAAAAGTACAGCAACGCCCCCAAATTACCACAAATGACCCATCCGGTCTGGTTTAGACCAAAAATGAACATATGCCAAATTGGGTATCGATTCGAAGGTCACAACCTTCAACATCGCATCCACTCGTCTAATAGGAGTTAAGGACACCTTTTAGAAAATACCAAACCAAAAAAGTATGGAAATGCCCCCAAATAGCCTCAAACAACCCACCCGGACTTGTTTAAACCGAAAATTAACATATCCCGAAATAGGTATCGATTCGAAGGTCACGACCCTCAACATCGCATCCACTTGTCTAATAAGAGATAAGGACACTTTTTAGAAAATACCAAACCGAAAAAAATACAGAAATGCCCCCAAATGACCCCAAACGACCCATCTGGTTCGGTTTAAACCGAAAATGACCATATGTCAAAATAGGTATCGATTCGAAGGTCACGACCCTCAACATCGCTTCCATTCATCTAATCAGAGATAAGGAGACCTTTAAGAAAATCCCAAGCTCAAAAAAGTAATGAAATGCCCCCAAATAATCCCAAACGACCCACCCAATGTGGTTTAACCCGAAAATGAACAAATGCCAAAATAGGTATCGATTCGAAGGTCACGACCTTCAACATCGCATCCACATGTCTAATAAGACATAATGACACATTTTAGAAAATACCAAACCCAAAAAAGTACAGCAATGTCCCCAAATTATGCCAAACGACCCACCCGGTCTGGTTTAAACCGAAAATGAACATATGCCAAAATAGGTATCGATTCGAAGGTCACGACCCTCAACATCGCATCCACACATCTAATAAAGTATAAGGCCACTTTTTAGAAAATACCAAACCTAAAAAAGCACAAAAATGCCCCCAAATTACCCCAAACGACCCACCCGATCTGGTTTAAACCGAAAATGAACATATATCGAAATAGGTATCGATTCGAAGGTCACGACCCTCAACATCGCATCCACACGTCTAAAAAGAGATAAGGACACTTTTTAGAAAATCCCAAACCAAAAAAAAGTATGGAAATGCTCCCAAATAACCCCAAACGACCCACTCGGTCTAGTTTAAACCGAAAATGAACATATATCGAAATGGGTATCGATCGAAGGTCACGAACCTCAACATCGCAACCAAACATCTAATAAGAGATAAGGAGACTTCTTAGAAAATCCCAAACCCAACAAAGTGCGGAAATGCCCCCAAATAACCCCAAACGACCCACCCGGTCTAGTGTAAACCGAAAATGAACATTTCTTGAAATAGGTATCGATTCGAAGGTCACGACCCTCAACATCGTATCCAAAAGTCTAATAAGAGATGAAGACACTTTTTAGAGAATCCCAAACCCCAAAAAGTATAGAAATGGCCCCAAATAACCCCAAACGACCCTCCCGGTCTGGTTTAAACTGAAAATGAACAAATGCCAAAATAGGTATCGATTCGAAGGACACGACCCTCAACATCGCTTCGACACGTCTAATAAGAGATAATGAGACTTTTTAGAAAATACCAAACCCAAAAAAGTACAGCAATGGCCCAAAATTACCCCAAACAACCCATCCGGTCTGATTTAGATAAAAAATGAACATGTGCCAAAATAGGTATCAATTCGAAGGTCAAGACGCACAACATCGCATCCACATGTCTAATTAGAGATAAGGACACTTTTTAGAAAATACAAAACCCCAAAAGTATGGAAATTCCCCACATAACCCGAACGACCTATCCGGTCTGGTTTAAACCGAAAATGACCATATTTAGAAATAGGTATTGATTCGAAGGTCACAACCCTCAACATAGCATCCACACGTCTAATAAGAGATAAGGAGACTTTTCAAAAATCTCAAGCCGAAAAAAGTACGGAAATGCCCCCAAATAGCCCAAACGACCCACCCGGTATGGTTTAAACCGAAAATGAACATATACCAAAATAGGTATCGATTCGAAGGTCACGACCCTCAACATCGCATCCACACCTCTAATAAGAGATAAGGACACTTTTTAGAAAATACCAAACCCAAAAAATTATAAAAATGCCCCCAAATAACCCCAAACGACCCACCCGGTATGGTTTAAACCGAAAATGAACATATGCCAAAATAGGTATCGATTCGAAGGTCACGACCCTCAACATCGCATCCACACGTCTAATAAGAGATAAGGACACTTTTTAGAAAATACCAAACCAAAAAAGTACAGAAATGCCCCCAAATGACCCCAAACGACCCATCCGGTCTGGTTTAAGCCGAAAATGACCATATGTCAAAATAGGTATTGATTCGAAGGTCACGACCCTCAACATCGCATCCACTCGTCTAATCAGAGACAAGGAGACTTTTTAGAAAATCCCAAGCCAAAAAAAGTACAGAAATGCCCCCAAATAACCCCAAACGACCCACCCATTGTGGTTTAACCCAAAAATGAACAAATGCCAAAAGAGGTATCGATTCGAAGGTCATGACCTTCAACATCGCATCCACATGTCTAATAAGAGACAAGGACACATTTTAGAAAATACCAAACCCAAAGAAGTACAAAAATGCCCCCAAATAACCCCAAACGACCCACCCGATCTGGTTTAAACCGAAAATAAACATATATCAAAATAGGTAATGATTCGTAGGTCATGGCCCTCAACATCGCATCCACACGCCTAATAAGAGATACGGAGACTTTTTAGAAAATCCCAATCCCAAAAAAGAACATAAATGCCCCCAAATAACTCCAAACGACCCATCCAGTCTAGTTTAAACCGAAAATGAACATATCCCGAAATAGGTATCGATTCGAAGGTCACGACCCTCAACAACGCATCCAGTCGTCTAATAAGAGATAAGGACACTTTTTAGAAAATACCAAACCCAAAAAAGTACAAAAATGCCCCCAAATAACCCCAAACGACCCACCCGGTCTGGTTTAAACCAAAAATGAACATATACCAAAATAGGTATCGATTCGAAGGTCACGACCCTCAACATCGCATCCACACGTCTAATAAAAGATAAGGGCACTTTTTAGAAAATACCAAACCCAAAAAAATACTAAAATGCCCCCAAATAACCCCAAACGACCCACCCGGTATGGTTTAAACCGAAAATGAATATATGCCAAAATAGGTATCGATTCGAAGGTCACGACCCTCAACACCGCTTCCACACGTCTAATAAGAGATAATGACACTTTTTAAAAAATACCAAACCCAAAAAGGTACAGCAACGGCCCAAAATTACCCGAAACGACCCATCCGGTCTGGTTTAGACAAAAAATGAACATTTGCCAAAATAGGTATCAATTGGAAGGTCAAGACGCACAACATCGCATCCACATGTCTAATTAGAGATAAGGACACTTTTTAGAAATTACAAAACCCAAAAAAGTATGGAAATTCCCCCACAACCCCGAACGACCTATCCGGTCTGGTTTAAACCGAAAATGACCATATGTAGAAATAGGTATTGATTCGAAGGTCACAACCCTCAACATAGCATCCACACGTCTAATAAGAGACAAGGAGACTTTTTAGAAAATCCCAAGGCCAAAAAAGAACAGAAATGCCCCCTGATAACCCCAAATGACCCATCCGGTCTAGTTTAATCAGAAAATGACCATATGTTGAAATAGGTATCGATTCAAAGGTCACGACCCTCAACATCGCATCCACAAGTCTAATAAGAGATAACGAGACTTTTTAGAAAATCCCAAGCCCAAAAAAGTATGAAAATGCCCTCAATTACCCCAAATGACCCACCCGGTCTGGTTTAAACCGAAAATGAACAAATGCCGAAATAGGTATGGAGTCGAAGGTCACGACCCTCAACATCGTATCCACACATCTAATCAGAGATAATGACACTTTTTAGAAAATACCTAACCCAAAAAAGTACAGCAACGCCCCCAAATTACCACAAATGACCCATCCGGTCTGGTTTAGACCAAAAATGAACATATGCCAAATTGGGTATCGATTCGAAGGTCACAACCTTCAACATCGCATCCACTCGTCTAATAGGAGTTAAGGACACCTTTTAGAAAATACCAAACCAAAAAAGTATGGAAATGCCCCCAAATAGCCTCAAACAACCCACCCGGACTTGTTTAAACCGAAAATTAACATATCCCGAAATAGGTATCGATTCGAAGGTCACGACCCTCAACATCGCATCCACTTGTCTAATAAGAGATAAGGACACTTTTTAGAAAATACCAAACCAAAAAAAATACAGAAATGCCCCCAAATGACCCCAAACGACCCATCCGGTCCGGTTTAAACCGAAATTGACCATATGTCGAAATAGGTATCGATTCGAAGGTCACGACCCTCAACATCGCTTCCATTCATCTAATCAGAGATAAGGAGACCTTTAAGAAAATCCCAAGCTCAAAAAAGTAATGAAATGCCCCCAAATAATCCCAAACGACCCACCCAATGTGGTTTAACCCGAAAATGAACAAATGCCAAAAGAGGTATCGATTCGAAGGTCACGACCTTCAACATCGCATCCACATGTCTAATAAGACATAATGACACATTTTAGAAAATACCAAACCCAAAAAAGTACAGCAATGTCCCCAAATTACGCCGAACCACCCACCCGGTCTGGTTGAAACCGAAAATGAACATATGCCAAAATAGGTATCGATTCGAAAGTCACGACCCTCAACATCGCATCCACACATCTAATAAAGTATAAGGCCACTTTTTAGAAAATACCAAACCTAAAAAAGCACAAAAATGCCCCCAAATTACCCCAAACGACCCACCCGATCTGGTTTAAATCGAAAATGAACATATATCGAAATAGGTATCGATTCGTAGGTCACGACCCTCAACATCGTATCCACACGTCTTGAAAGAGATAAGGACACTTTTTAGAAAATCCCAACCCAAAAAAGTATGGAAATGCTCCCAAATAACCCCAAACGACCCACTCGGTCTAGTTTAAACCGAAAATGAACATATATCGAAATGGGTATCGATCGAAGGTCACGAACCTCAACATCGCAACCAAACATCTAATAAGAGATAAGGAGACTTCTTAGAAAATCCCAAACCCAACAAAGTACGGAAATGCCCCCAAATAACCCCAAACGACCCACCCGGTCTAGTGTAAACCGAAAATGAACATTTACCGAAATAGGTATCGATTCGAAGGTCACGACCCTCAACATCGTATCCAAAAGTCTAATAAGAGATAAAGACACTTTTTAGAGAATCCCAAACCCCAAAAAGTATAGAAATGGCCCCAAATAACCCCAAACGACCCACCCGGTCTGGTTTAAACTGAAAATGAACAAATGCCAAAATAGGTATCGATTCGAAGGACACGACCCTCAACATTGCTTCCACACGTCTAATAAGAGATAATGACACTTTTTAGAAAATACCAAACCCAAAAAAGTACAGCTATGGCCCAAAATTACCCCAAACGACCCATCCGGTCTGATTTAGTCCAAAAATGAACATGTGCCAAAATAGGTATCAATTCGAAGGTCAAGACGCACAACATCGCATCCACATGTCTAATTAGAGATAAGGACACTTTTTAGAAAATACAAAACCCAAAAAAGTATGGAAATTCCCCCACATAACCCCGAACGACCTATCCGGTCTGGTTTAAACCGAAAATGACCATATATAGAAATAGGTATTGATTCGATGGTCACAACCCTCAACATAACATCCAGACGTCTAATAAGCGATAAGGAGACTTTTTAGAAAATCCCAAGCCAAAAAAAGTACGGAAATGCCCCCAAATAGCCCAAACGACCCACCCGGTATGGTTTAAACCGAAAATGAACATATGCCAAAATAGGTATCGATTCGAAGGTCACGACCCTCAACATCGCATCCACACGTCTAATAAGAGATAAGGACACTTTTTAGAAAATACCAAACCCAAAAAAGTACAAAAATGCCCCCAAATAACCCCAAACGACCCACCCGGTATGGTTTAAACCGAAAATGAACATATGCCAAAATAGGTATCGATTCGAAGGTCACGACCCTCAACATCGCATCCACACGTCTAATAAGCGATAAGGACACTTTTTAGAAAATACCAAACCGAAAAAAGTACAGAAATGCCGCCAAATGACCCAAACGATCCATCCGTCTGGTTTAAGCGAAAATGACCATATGTCAAAATAGGTATTGATTCGAAGGTCACGACCTTAAACATCACATCCATATGTCTAATAAGAGATAATGACACATTTTAGAAAATACCAAACCCAAAAAAGTACAGAAATGCCCCCAAATAACCCCAAACGACCCACCCAATGTGGTTTAACCCAAAAATGAACATATGCCAAAATAGGTATCGATTCGAAGGTCATGACCTTCAACATCGCATCCACATGTCTAATAAGAGATAAGGACACTTTTTAGAAAATACCAAACCCAAAAAAGTACAAAAATGCCCCCAAATAACCCCAAACGACCCACCCGATCTGGTTTAAACCGAAAATAAACATATATCGAAATAGGTAATGATTCGTAGGTCATGACCCTCAACATCGCATCCACATGTCTAATAAGAGATACGGAGACTTTTTAGAAAATCCCAAGCCCAAAAAAAAACATAAATGCCCCCAGAAAACTCCAAACGACCCATCCGGTCTAGTTTAAACCGAAAATGACCATATCCCGAAATAGGTATCGATTCGAAGGTCACGACCCTCAACATCGCATCCACTTGTCTAATAAGAGATAAGGACACTTTTTAGAAAATACCAAACCCAAAAAAGTACAAAAATGCCCCAAAATAACCCCAAACGACCCACCCGGTTTGGTTTAAACCGAAAATGAACATATGCCAAAATAGGTATCGATTCGAAGGTCACGACCCTCAACATCGCATCCACACGTCTAATAAGAGATAAGGACACTTTTTAGAAAATACCAAACCCAAAAAAAATACTAAAATGCCCCCAAATAACCCCAAACGACCCACCCGGTATGGTTTAAACCGAAAATGAACATATGCCAAAATAGGTATCGATTCGAAGGTCACGACCCTCAACATCGCATCCACACGTCTAATAAGAGATAAGGACACTTTTTAGAAAATACCAAACCCAAAAAAGTACAAAAATGCCCCCAAATAACCCCAAACGACCCACCCGGTATGGTTTAAACAAAAAATGAACATATGCCAAAATAGGTATCGATTCGAAGGTCAAGACCCTCAACATCACATCCACACGTCTAATAAGAGATAAGGACACTTTTTAGAAAATACCAAACCCAAAAAAGTACAGAAATGCCCCCAAATAACCCCAAACGACCCATCCGGTCCGGTTTAAACCGAAAATGACCATATGTCAAAATAGGTATCGATTCGAAGGTCACAACCCTCAACATAGCATCCACACATCTAATAAGAGACAAGGAGACTTTTTAGAAAATCCCAAGCCCAAAAAAGAACAGTAAATGCCCCCGATAACCCCAAATGACCCATCCGTGTGGTTTAACCGAAAAATGACCATATGTTGAAATAGGTATCGATTCGAAGGTCACGACCCTCAACATCGCATCCACATGTCTAATAAGACATAATGACACATTTTAGAAAATCCCAAGCCCAAAAAAGTACAGCAATGTCCCCAAATAACCCCAAACGACCCACCCGGTCTGGTTTAAAACGAAAATAAACAAATGGTAAAATAGGTATCGATTCGAAGGACACGACCCTCAACGTTGCTTCCACACGTCTAATAAGAGATAATGACACTTTTTAGAAAATACCAAACCCAAAAAAGTACAGCTATGGCCCAAAATTACCCCAAACGACCCATCCGGTCTGATTTAGTCCAAAAATGAACATGTGCCAAAATAGGTATCAATTCCAAAGTCAAGACGCACAACATCGCATCCACATGTCTAATTAGAGATAAGGACACTTTTTAGAAAATACAAAACCCAAAAAAGTATGGAAATTCCCCCACATAACCCCGAACGACCTATCCTGTCTGGTTTAAACCGAAAATGACCATATGTAGAAATAGGTATTGATTCGATGGTCACAACCCTCAACATAACATCCACACGTCTAATAAGCGATAAGGAGACTTTTTAGAAAATCCCAAGCCAAAAAAAGTACGGAAATGCCCCCAAATAGCCCAAACGACCCACCCGGTATGGTTTAAACCGAAAATGAACATATGCCAAAATAGGTATCGATTCGAAGGTCACGACCCTCAACATCGCATCCACACGTCTAATAAGAGATAAGGACACTTTTTAGAAAATACCAAACCGAAAAAGTACAGAAATGCCCCCAAATGACCCCAAACGATCCATCCGGTCTGGTTTAAGCCGAAAATGACCATATGTCAAAATAGGTATTGATTCGAAGGTCACGACCCTCAACATCGCATCCACTCGTCTAATCAGAGACAAGGAGACTTTTTAGAAAATCCCAAGCCGAAAAAAGTACAGAAATGCCCCCAAATAACCCCAAACGACCCACCCAATGTGGTTTAACCCAAAAATGAACAAATGCCAAAAGAGGTATCGATTCGAAGGTCACGACCTTCAACATCGCATCCACATGTCTAATAAGAGATAAGGACACATTTTAGAAAATACCAAACCCAAAAAAGTACAGCAATGCCCCCAAATTACGCCAAACGACCCTCCCGGTCTGGTTTAAACTGAAAATAAACATATGCCAAAATAGGTATCGATTCGAAAGTCACGACCCTCAACATCGCATCCACAGATCTAATAAGAGATAAGGACACTTTTTGGACAATACCAAACCCAAAAAAGTACAAAAATTGCCCCCAAATAACCCCAAACGACCCACCCGATCTGGTTTAAACCGAAAATAAACATATATCGAAATAGGTAATGATTCGTAGGTCATGACCCTCAACATCGCATCCACACGTCTAATAAGAGATACGGAGACTTTTTAGAAAATCCCAAGCCCAAAAAAGAACATAAATGCCCCCAGATAACTCCAAACGACCCATCCGGTCTAGTTTAAACCGAAAATGAACATATCCCGAAATAGGTATCGATTCGAAGGTCACGACCCTCAACATCGCATCCACTTGTCTAATAAGAGATAAGGAAACTTTTTAGAAAATACCAAACTGAAAAAAGTGTAGAAATGCCCCTAAATGACCCCAAACGACCCATCCGGTTTGGTTTAAACCGAAAATAACCATATGTCGAAATAGGTATCTATTCGAAGGTCACGACCCTCAACATCGCATCCACTCATCTAATAAGAGATAAGGATACTTTTTAGAAAATACCAAACCCAAAAAAGTATAAAAATGCCCCAAA
>NW_025317735.1:0-34688 GCF_018873765.1 Telopea speciosissima
TTGGGTTTGGGGTTTTCTAAAAAGTGTCCTTATCTCTAATTAGACGTGTGGATACGATGTTGGGGGTCGTGACCTTTGAATCGATACCCATTTCGGCATTTGTTCATTTTCGGTTTAAACCAGACCGGGTGGGTCGTTTGGGGTTATTTGGGGGCATTTCTATGCTTTTTTAGGCTTGGATTTTCTAAAATGTGTCCATATCTCTTATTGGACCTGTGGATGCGATGTTGAGGGTCATGACCATCGAATCGATACCTCTTTTGACATATGTTCATGTTCGGTTTAAACCAGACCGGGTGGGTCATTTCGGGTTATTTGGGGGCATTTCTGTACTTTTTTGGGCTTGGGATTTTCTAAAAAGTGTCCTTATCTCTTATTAGACGTGTGGATACGATGTTGAGGGTTGTGACCTTCGAATCGATACCTATTTCGATATATGTTCATTTTTTGTTTAAACCAGACCGGGTGGGTCGTTTGGGATTCTTTGGGGGCATTTCTGTAGTTTTTTGGGTTTGGTATTTTCTAAAAACTATCCTTATCTCTTATTAGACGTGTGGATGCGATGTTGAGGGTCGTAACCATCGAATTGATACCTATTTCCGCATATGTTCATTTTCAATTTAAACCAGACCGGGTTGGTCGTTTGGGGTTAGTTGGTGGGGGGTATTTTTGTACTCTTTTGGGTTTGGGATTTTCTAAAAAATGTCCTCATTTCTAATTAGATGCGTGGATGCAATGTTGAGGGTCGTGACCTTCGAATCGATATCTATTTCAACATATGTTCATTTTCGATTTGAACCAGACCGGGTTGGTCGTTTGTGATCATTTAGGGACATTTTTGTACTTTTTTTGGTTTGGGATTTTCTAAACCGTGTCCTTATCCCTAATTAGACGTGTGGATGCGATGTTGAGGGTCGTGACTTTCAGATCGATTCCTATTTTGAAATATGTTCATTTTCAGTTTAAACCAGATCGGGTGGGTCGTTTGGGGTTATTTGGTGGCATTTCTGTACATTTTTGGGTTTAGTATTTTCCAAAAAGTGTCCGTATTTCTTATTAGACGTGTGGATGCGATGTTGAGAGTCGTGACCTTCGAATCGATACCTATTTCAGCATAAGTTCATTTTCTGTTTAAACTAGATCGGGTGGGTCGTTTCGGGTTATTTGGGGGCTTTTCTGTACTTTTTTGGGATTGGAATTTTCTAAATAGTGTCCTTATCTCTTATTAGATGTGTGGATGCGATGTTGAGGGTCGTGAACTTCAAATCGATACCTATTACGACATATGTTCATTTACGATTTAAACCAGACCGAGTGGGTCATTTGGGGTTATTTGGGGCCATTTCTATACTTTTTTGGGTTTGGCATTTTCTAAAAAGTGTCCTTATTTCTTATTAGACGTGTGGATGCGATGTTGAGAGTCGTGACCTTCGAATCGATACCTATTTCGGCATATGTTCATTTTCAGTTTAAACCTGATCGGGTGGGTCGTTTCGGGTTATTTGGGGGCTTTTCTATAATTTTTTGGGCTTGGGATTTTCTAAAAAGTGTCCTTATCTCTTATTAAACGTGTGGATATGATGTTGAGCGTCGTGACTTTTGAATCAATACCTATTTGGACATATGTTCATTTTCCATTGAAACCAGATCGGGTGGGAAGTTTGGAGTAATTGGGCAGCATTTCTGTACTTTTTTGGGTTTTTTTTCTTTTAAAAAGAGTCCTTATCTCTTATTAAATGTGTAGATGCGATGTTGAGGGTCGTGACCTTCGAATCGATTCTTATTTCGGCATATGTTCATTTTCGATTTAAACCAGACTGGGTGGGTTGCTTGGGGTTATTTTGGGGAATTTTTATACTTTTTTGGGCTTGGAATTTTCAAAAAAGTGTCCTTATCTCTTATTAGACGTGTGGATCGGATGTTGACGGTCGTGACTTTCGAATCGATACCTATTACGACATGTGTTCATTTTCGGTTTAAACCTGACCGAGTGGGTCATTGGGGGTTATTTGGGGCCATTTCTATACTTTTTTTGGTTTTGTATTTTCTAAATAGTGTCCTTATCTCTTATTAGACGTGTGGTTGCGTAGTTGAGGGTCGTAACCTTCGAATCGATACCTACTTCCGCATATTTTCATTTTTGGTTTAAACAAGACTGGGTGGGTCATTTGGGGTTTTTGAGGGGCATTCCTGTACTTTTTTGGGTTTGGGACTTTCTAAAAAGTGTCCTTATTTCTAATTAGACGTGTGGATGCGATGTTGAGGGTCGTGACCTTCGAATCGATACTTATTTCAATATATATTCATTTTCGGTTTAAGCTAGACTAGGTGGGTTATTTGGGGGCATTTCTATACTTTTTTTGGGCTTGGGATTCTCAAAAGGTGTCCTTATCTCAAATTAGACATGTGGATGCGATGTTGGGGGTTGCGACTTTCGGTTTAAACCAGACCGGCTGATAAGTTTTGAGTTTTTTAGCTGCATTTCTGTACTTTCATGCGTTTGGTATTTTCTAAAAAGTGTCCTTATCTCTTATTAGATGTGTGGATGCGATGTTGACGGTCGTGACCTTCGAATCGATACCTATCTTAGAATATGTTCATTTTCGGTGTGAACCAGACCGGGTGTGTCGTTTGGGGTTATTTCGGGACATTTCTATACTTTTTTAGGCTTTGGATTTTCTAAAAGGTGTCCATATCATTATTAGGAGTGAGGATGCGATGTTGAGGGTCGTGACCTTCGAATCGATACCTATTTCGGCATATGTTCATTTTTGGTTTAAACTAGATCGGGTGGGTCGTTTGGGATTATTTGGGGCCATTTCTGTACTTTTTTTGGCTTGGGGTTTTCTAAAAGGTGTCCATATTTCTTATTAGACGTGTGGATGCGATGTTGAGGGTCGTGGCCTTCGAATCATTACCTATTTTGACATATGTTCATTTTCTGTTTCAACCAGACCGGGTGGTAAGTTTGGAGTTATTTAGCGACATTTCTGTACTTTCTTAGGTTTGGTATTTACTAAAAAGTGTCCTTATCTCTTATTTGATATGTGGATGCGATGTTGAGGGTCGTGACCTTTGAATCGATACCTATTTCGGCATATGTTCCTTTTCCACTGGGTGGGTCATTTGGGGTTATTTGGGGGCATTTTTGTACTTTTTTGGGCTTTGGATTTTCTAAAAGGTGTCCATATCTCTTTTAGATGTGTGGATGTGATGTTGAGGGTCGTGACCATCGAATCGATACCTATTTTGACATATGTTCATTTTCGTTTTAAACCAAACCGGGCGGGAATTTTGGAGTTATTTGGTGGCATTTCTATACTTTTTTGGTTTTTTTTTAACAAAAAATGTCCTTATCTCTTATTAAATGTGTGGATGCGATGTTGAGGGTCGTGACCTTTGAATCAATACCTATTTCGGCATATTTTCATTTTCGATTTAAACCAGACTGGGTGGGTCATTTGGGGTTATTTGGGGGCACTTCTATACTTTTTTGGGGCTTGGATTTTCTAAAAAGTGTCCTTATCTTTTAGTAGACGTGTGGATGCGATGTTGACAGTCGTGACCTTCGAATCGATACCTATTTCAACATATGTTCATTTTTGGATCATACCAGACAGGGTGGGTCGTTTGGTGTTATTTGGGGGCATTTCTGTACTTTTTTGGATTTGGTATTTTCTAAAAGTTGCCCTTATCTCTTGTTAGACTTGTGGATGCATGTTGATGTTTTTAACCTTCGAATTGATCCCTGTTTTGGCAAATGTTTATTTTCGTTTTAAACCAAACTAAGCGGGCCGTTTGAGGTTATGTGGGGGCATTTCTGTACTTTTTTGGGTTTGTGATTTTCTAAAAAGTGTCCTTATCTCTTATTAGACGTGTGGATGCGATGTTGGGGGTCGTGACCTTCGAATCGATACCCCTTTCGGCATTTGGTCATTTTCGGTTTAAACAAGACCGGGTGGGTCGTTTGGGGTTATTTGGGGGCATTTCTGTGCTTTTTTGGGCTTGGATTTTCTAAAAGGTGTCCATATCTCTTATTGGACGTCTGGATGCGATGTTGAGGGTCATAACCTTCGAATCGATACCTCTTTTGATATGTGTTCATTTTTGGTTTAAACCAGACCGGGTGGGTCCTTTCGGGTTATTTGCGGGCATTTCTGTACTTTTTTGGGCTTGGGATTTTCTAAAAAGTGTGCTTATCTCTTATTAGACGTGTGCATGCGATGTTGAGGGTTGTGACCTTCGAATCGATACCTATTTCGATATATGTTCATTTTCAGTTTAAACCAGACCATGTGGGTCGTTTGGGGTTCTTTGGGGGCTTTTCTATACTTTTTTGGGTTTGGTATTTTCTAAAAACTATCCTTATCTCTTATTAGACGTGTGGATACGATGTTGAGGGTCGTAACCATTGAATTGATACTTATTTCCGCTTATGTTCATTTTCGGTTTAAACCAGACCGGGTTGGTTGTTTGGGGTTAGTTGGTGGGGGTATTTTTGTACTTCTTTGGGTTTGGGATTTTCTAAAAAATGTCCTCATTTCTAATTAGATGCGTGGATGCAATGTTGAGGGTCGTGACCTTCGAATCGATACCTATTTCAACATATGTTCATTTTCGATTTGAACCAGACCGGGTTGGTCATTTGTGATCATTTAGGGACATTTCTGTACTTTTTTTGGTTTGGGATTTTCTAAACTGTGTCCTTATCCCTAATTAGACGTGTGGATGCGATGTTGAGGGTCGTGACCTTCAGATCGTTTCCTATTTTCAAATATGTTCATTTTTAGTTTAAACCAGACCGGGTGGGTCGTTTGGGGTTATTTGGTGGCATTTCTGTACATTTTTGGGTTTGGTATTTTCCAAAAAGTGTCCTTATTTCTTATTAGACGTGTGGATACGATGTTGAGAGTCGTGACCTTCGAATCGATACCTATTTCGGCATATGTTCATTTTCAGTTTGAACTAGATCGGGTGGGTCGTTTCGGGTTATTTGGGGGTTTTCTGTACTTTTTTGGGCTTGGAATTTTCTAAAAAGTGTCCTTATCTCTTATTAGATGTGTGCATGCGATGTTGAGGGTCATGACCTTCGAATCGATACCTATTACAACATATGTTCATTTACGGTTTAAACCAGTCCGAGTGGGTCATTTAGGGTTATTTGGGGCCATTTCTATACTTTTTTGGGTTTGGTATTTTCTAAAAAGTGTCCTTATTTCTTATTAGATGTGTGGATGCGATGTTGAGAGTCGTGACCTTTGAATCGATACCTATTTCGGCATATGTTCATTTTCAGTTTAAACTAGATCGGGTGGGTCGTTTCGGGTTATTTGGGGGCTTTTCTGTAATTTTTTGGGCTTGGGATTTTCTAAAAAGTGTCCTTATCTCTTATTAAACGTGTGGATACGATGTTGAGGGTCGTGACCTTCGAATCAATACCTATTTGGACATATGTTCATTTTCCATTGAAACCAGACCGGGTGGGAAGTTTGGAGTAATTGGGCGGCATTTCTGTACTTTTTTGGGTTTTTTTCCTTCTAAAAAGAGTCCTTATCTCTTATTAAATCTGTAGATGCGATGTTGAGGGTCGTGACCTTCGAATCGATTCCTATTTCGGCATATGTTCATTTTCGATTTAAACCAGACTGGGTGGGTTGCTTGGGGTTATTTGGGGGCATTTTTGTACTTTTTTGGGCTTGGAATTTTCTAAAAAGTGTCATTATCTCTTATTAGATGTGTGGATAGGATGTTGACGGTCGTGACTTTCGAATCGATACCTATTACGACATATGTTCATTTTCAGTTTAAACCTGACCGAGTGGGTCATTTGGGGTTATTTGGGGCCATTTCTATACTTTTTTTGGTTTTGTATTTTCTAAATAGTGTCCTTATCTCTTATTAGACATGTGGTTGCATAGTTGAGGGTCGTAACCTTCGAATCGATACCTACTTCCGCATATTTTAATTTTTGGTTTAAACCAGACTAGGTGGGTCATTTGGGGTTTTTAAGGGGCATTCCTGTACTTTTTTGGGTTTGGGACTTTCTAAAAAGTGTCCTTATTTCTAATTAGATGTGTGGATGCGATGTTGAGGTCGTGACCTTTGAATCGATACTTATTTCAATATATGTTCATTTTCGGTTTAAGCCAGACTGGGTGGGTTATTTGGGGTTATTTGGGGGCATTTCTGTACTTTTTTTGGGCTTGGGATTCTCAAAAGATGTCCTTATCTAAAATTAGACGTGTGGATGCGATGTTGGGGGTTGTGACTTTCGAATCAATACCTATTTTAACATATGTTTATTTTCGGTTTAAACCAAACCGGGTGGATAGTTTGGGGTTCTTTGGTGGCATTTTTCTACTTTTTTGGGTTCGGTATTTTCTTAAAAGGGTCCTTGTCTTTTATTAGACGTGTGGATGCGATGTTGAGGGTCGTGACCTTCGCATCGATACCTATTTCGGCATATGTTCATTTTCGGGTTAAACCAGACCGGGTGGGTCGTTTGGGGTTATTTGGGGCCATTTCTGTACTTTTTTGTGTTTGGGATTTTCTAAAAGGTGTCCTTATCTCTTATTAGGCATGTGGATGCGATGTTGAGGGTCGTGACCTTCGAATCGATACCAATTTCGACATAAGTTCATTTTTTGTTTAAACCAGACTGCGTGGGATATTTGGAGTTATTTGGCGGCATTATTGTACTTTTTTGGGTTTTTTTTTTCTTCTAAAAAATGTCCTTATCCCTTATTTGATGTGTGGATGCAATGTTGAGGGTTATGACCTTCTAATCGATATCTATTTCGGCATATGTTCATTTTCGGTTTAAACCAGACCGGGTGGGTCGTTTGAGATTATTTGGGCGCATTTCTGTACCTTTTTGGGTTTTGTATTTTCTAAAAAGTGTCCTTATCTCTTATTAGACGTGTGGATGCGATGTTGACGGTCGTGGCCTTCGAATCGATACCTATTTTGGCATATGTTCTTTTTCGGTTTAAACCAGACCGGGTGGGTCATTTGGTGTTATTTGGCCGCATTTCTGTACTTTTTTGGGTTTGATATTTTCTAAAAGGTCTCCTTATCTCTTATTATACATGTGCATGCGATGTTGAGGATCGTGACCTTCGAATCGATACCTATTTCGACATATGTTTATTTTTGGTTTAACCCAGACCGCGTGGGTCGTTTGGGATTATTTGGGGGCATTTCTATACTTTTTTGGGCTTGGGATTTTCTTAAAAGTGTCCTTATCTCTTATTAGGCTTGTGGATGTGATGTTAAGGGTCGTGTCCATCGAATTGATACCTATTTTTGCATATATTCATTTTTGGTTTAAACCAGACCGGATGAGTCGTCTGGGGTTATTTCGGGGCATTTCTCTATTTTTTTGGATTTAGGATTTCTTAAAAGTGTCCTTATCTCTTATTAGAGGTGTGGATGTGATGTTGAGGGTCGTGACCTTCGAATTGATACCCATTTTAGCATTTGTTCATTTTCGGTTTAAACCAGACCGGTGGGTCGTTTGGGGTTATTTGGGGTCATTTCTATACTTTTTTGGGTTTAGTATTTTCTAAAAAGTGTCCTTATCACTTTCTAGATGTGTGGAGGCGATGTTGAGGGTCGTACCTTCGAATCGACACCTATTTCGACATATGTTCATTTTCGGTTTAAAACAGACCAGATGGGAATTTTGGAGTTATTTGGTGGCATTTCTATACTTTTTTGGGTATTTTTTTCCTAAAGAGTGTCCTTAACCCTTATTAGATGTGTGGATGCGATGTTGAGGGTCGTGACCTTCGAATCGATACCTGTTTCGGCATGTGTTCATTTTTTGTTTAAATCATACCGGGTGGGTCGTTTGGGGTTATTTGGGGGCATTTCTGTACTTTTTGGGGTTTGTTATTTTCTAAAAAGTGTCATTATCTCTAAATAGATGTGTGGATGCTATGTTGAGGGTCGTGACCTTCGAATCGATACCTATTTCGATATATGTTCATTTTCGATTTAAATCAGACCGGGTGGGTTGTTTTAGGTTCTGTGGGGGAATTTCTGTATTTTTTTGGGTTTGGATTTTTCCAAAAAGTGTTTTTATCTCTTATTACACATGTGGATGTGATGTTGCGGGTCGTGACCTTCGAATGGATACCTATTTCGGCATATGTTCATTTTCGGTTAAACCTGACCAGGTGGGTCATTTGGTGTTATTTGGCAGCATTTCTGTACATTTTTGGATTCGGTATTTTCTAAAAAGTGACCTTATCACTTATTTGACATGTGCATGCGAAGTTGAGGGTCATGACCTTCGAATCGATACCTATTTCGGCATATGTTCATTTTCGGTTTAACCCGAACCGGGTGGGTCGTTTGGGGTTATTTGGGGGCTTTTCTATACTTTTTTGGGTTTGTTATTTTCTAAAAAGTGTCCTTATCTCTAATTAGATGTGTGGATGCTATGTTGAGGGTCGTGACCATCGAATCGATACCTATTTCGACATATTTTTATTTTTGATTCAAACCAGACCGAGTGGGTCGTTAGGGGTTATTTGCGGCATTTTCGTACTTTTTTGGGTTTGGTATTTTCTAAAAAGTGTCCTTATCTTTTATTAGACGAGTGGATGCGATGTTGAAGGTCGTGACCTTCGCATCGATACCTATTTCGGCATCTGTTCATTTTTGGGTTAAACCAGACCGGGTGGGTCGTTTGGGATTATTTGGGGGCAATTCTCCACTTTTTTGTGCTTGAGATTTTCTAAAAGGTGTCCTTATCTCTTATTAGACATGTGGATGCGATGTTGAGGGTCGTGACCTTCGAATCGATACCTATTTCGACATATATTCATTTTCGATTTAAAACAGACCAGGTGGGAATTTTGTAGTTATTTGGAGGCATTTCTGTACTTTTTATGATTTTTTTTCTTCAAGAGTGTCCTTAATCCTTATTAGATTTGTGGATACGATGTTGAGGGTCGTGACCTTCGAATCGATACCTGTTTCGGCATGTGTTCATTTTGGGTTTAAATCATACCGGATGGGTCATTTGGGGTTACTTGGGGGCATTTCTGTACTTTTTTGGATTTGTTATTTTTTTAAAAATGTCCTTATCTCTAATTAGACATGTGGATGCTATGTTGAGGGTCGTGACCTTCGAATCGATACCTATTACGGGATATGTTCATTTTCTGTTTAAACCTGATCGGGTGGGTCGTTTGGGGTTATTTGGGGGCATTTCAGTACTTTTTAGAGTTTTGGATTTGTAAAATGTGTCCTTATCACTAATTAGACGTGTGGATGCGATGTTGAGGGTCGTGACCTTCGTATCGATACCTATTTCAACATATTTTCAGTTTTGGTTCAAACTAGACCGAGTGGGTCGTTAGGGGTTATTTGAGGGCATTTTCGTACTTCTTGGGGTTTGGCATTTTCTAAAAAGTGTCCTTATCTCTTATTAGATGTGTGGATACAATGTTGAGGGTCGTGACCTTCGATTCGATACCTATTTCGGCATATGTTCATTTTCGATTTAAACCAGACCAAGTGGTAAATTTGGAGTTATTTAGAAGCATTTTTTTACTTTCTTGGGTTTGGTATTTTCTAAAAAGTGTCTTTATCTCTTATTAGATGTGTGGATGCGATGTTGAGGGTCGTGACCTTCGAATCGATACCTATTTCAACATATGTTCATTTTTTGTGTAAACCAGACTGTGTGGGTCGTTTGGGGTTATTTGGGGGCATTTCTGTATTTTTTTGGGCTTGGGATTTTCTAAAAGGTGTCCATATCTCTTGATGCGTTATTGAGGATCGTGACCTTCGAATCAATATCTATTTCGGCATATGTTCCTTTTCGGTGTAAACCAGACCAGGTGGGTCATTTGGGGTAATTTGGGGGCATTTTTGTACTTTTTTGGGCTTTGAATTTTCTAAAAGGTGTCCATATCTCTTATTAGACGTGTGGATGTGATGTTGAGGGTCGTGACCTTCGAATCGATACGTATTTTGACAAATGTTCATTTTCGATTTAAACCAAACCGAGTGGGAATTTTGGAGTTATTTGGCGGCATTTCTATACTTTTTTGGGTTTTTTTAATAAAAAGTGTCCTTATCACTTATTAGATGTGTGGATGCGATGTTGAGGGTCGTGACCTTCGAATCGATACCTATTTCGGCATATGTTCATTTTCGATTTAAACCAGACTGGGTGGGTCATTTGGGGTTATTTGGGGGCATTTTTGTACTTTTTTGGGCTTTGGATTTTCTAAAAAGTGTCCTTATCTCTTATTAGACATGTGGATGCGATGTTGACGGTCGTGACCTTCGAATCGATATCTATTTCAACATATGTTCATTTTTGGATTATCCTAGACCGGGTGGGTCGTTTGGGGTTGTTTGGGGGCATTTCTGTACTTTTTTGGGCTTGGATTTTCTAAAAGGTGTCCATATCACTTATTAGACATGTGGATGCGATGTTGAGGGTCGTGACCTTCGAATTGTTACCTATTTCGACATATGCTCATTTTCGGTTTAAACCAGACCGAGTGGTAAATTTGGAGTTATTTAGAGGCATTTTTTTACTTTCTTGGGTTTGGTATTTTCTAAAAAGTGTCTTTATCTCTTATTAGATGTGTGGATGCGATGTTGAGGGTCGTGACCTTCGAATCGATACCTATTTCAACATATGTTCATTTTTTGTGTAAACCAGACTGTGTGGGTCGTTTGGGGTTATTTGGGGGCATTTCTATATTTTTTTGGGCTTGGGATTTTCTAAAAGGTGTCCATATCTTTTGATGCGTTGTTGAGGATCGTGACCTTCGAATCAATACCTATTTCGGCATATGTTCATTTTTGGTGTAAACCAGACCGGGTGGGTCGTTTGGGGTTATTTGGGGGCATTTCTGTATTTTTTTGGGCCTGGGATTTTCTAAAAGGTTTCCATATCTCTTATTAGATGTGTGGATGCAATGTTGAGGGTCGTGACCGTCGAATCAATACCTATTTCGACATATGTTCATTTTCGGTTTAAACCACACCGGGTGGGAATTTTGGAGTTATTTGGCGGCATTTCTGTACTTTTTTGGGTTTGTTTTTTTTCTAAAAAGTGTCCTTATCTCTTATTAGATGTGTGGATGCGATGTTGAGGGTCATCACCTTCGAATCGATACGTATTTCGGCATATATTTATTTTCGTTTTAAACCAGATCGGGTGGGTTGTTTGGGGTTATTTGGAGGCATTTCTGTACTTTTTTGGGCTTGGAATTATCTAAAAAGTGTCCTTATCCTTTATTAGGCGTGTGGATGTTGACGGTCGTGACCTTCGAATCGATACCTATTTCAACATATGTTCATTTTCAGATTAAACCAGATCGGGTGGGTCGTTTGGGGTTATTTGGGGGCATTTCTGTACTTTTATTGGGTTTGGAATTTTCTAAAAAGTGTCCTTATCTCTAATTAGACGTGTGGATGCGATGTTGAGGTTCTTGACTTTCGAATCATTACCTATTTCGACATATGTTCATTTTCTGTTTCAACCAGACCAGGTGGTAAGTTTGAAGTTATTTAGCGGCATTTCTGTACTTATTTGGGTTTGGTATTTACAAATAAGTGTCCTTATCTCTTATTAGATATGTGGATGCGATGTTGAGGGTCGTGACCTTCGAATGGATACCTCTTTCGGCATATGTTCCTTTTCGGTGTAAACAAGACCGGGTGGGTCATTTGGGGTTATATGGGGGCATTTTTGTACTTTTTTGGGCTTTGGATTTTCCAAAAGGTGTCCATATCTCTTATTAGATGTGTGGATGCGATGTTGAGGGTCATCACCGTCGAATCAATACCTATTTTGACATATGTTCATTTTCGGGTTAAACCGGACCGGGTGGGAATTTTGGAGTTATTTGGCGGCATTTCTGTACTTTTTTGGGTTTGTTTTTTTCTAAAAAGTGTCATTATCTCTTATTAGATGTGTGGATGCGATGTTGAGGGTCATGACCTTTGAATCGATACCTATTTTGGCATATCTTCATTTTCGATTTAAACCAGATTGGGTGGGTCGTTTGGGGTTATTTGGGGGCATTTTTGTACTTTTTTGGGCTTGGAATTTTCTAAAAAGTGTCCTTATCCTTTATTAGACGTGTGGATGCCATGTTGACGGTCGTGACCTTCGAATCAATACCTATTTCAACATATGTTCATTTTCAAATTAAACCAGACCGGGTGGGTCGTTTGGGGTTATTTGGGGGCATTTCTATACTTTTTTTGGGTTTGGTATTTTCTAAAAAGTGTCCTTATCTCTTATTAGACGTGTGGATGCGATGTTGATGTTTGTAACCTTCGAATTCATACCTATTTTGGCAAATGTTCATTTTCGATTTAAACTGAACTAGGGGGTCGTTTGGGGTTATTTGGGGGCATTTTTGTACTTTTTGGGCTTTGGATTTTCTAAAAAGTGTCCTTATCTCTTATTAGATATGTGGATGCGATGTTGACGGTCGTGACCTTTGAATCGATACCTATTTCAATATATGTTCATTTTTGGATTATACCAGACCGAGTGGGTCGTTTGGGATTATTTGGGGGCATTTCTGTACTTTTTTGGGCTTGGATTTTCTAAAAGGTGTCGATATCTCTTATTAGACATGTGGATGCGATGTTGAGAGTCGTGACCTTCGAATCGTTACCTATTTCGACATATGCTCATTTACGGTTTAAACCAGACCGGGTGGTAAATTTGGAGTTATTTAGAGGCATTTCTATACTTTCTTGGGTTTGGTATTTTCTAAAAAGTGTCTTTATCTTTTATTAGATGTGTGGATGCGATGTTGAGGTTGGTGAGCTTCGAATCGATACCTATTTCAACATATGTTCATTTTTGGTGTAAACCAGACCGTGTGGGTCGTTTGGGTTATTTTGGGGCATTTCTGTATTTTTTTGGGATTGGGATTTTCTAAAAGGTGTACATATCTCTTGATGCATTGTTGAGGATCATGACCTTCGAATCAATTCCTATTTCGGCATATGTTCACTTTCAGTGTAAACCAGACCGGGTGGGTCGTTTGGGGTTATTTGGGGGCATTTTTGTATTTTTTTGGGCCGGGGATTTTCTAAAAGTTTTCCATATCTCTTATTAGATGTGTGGATGCAATGTTGAGGGTCGTGACCGTCGAATCAATACCTATTTTGACATATGTTCATTTTTTATTTAAACCAGACCGGGTGGAAATTTTGGAGTTATTTGGCGGCATTTCTGTACTTTTTTGGGTTGTTTTTTTTTCTAAAAAGTGTCCTTATCTCTTATTAGATGTGTGGATGCAAAGTTGAGGGTCCTGACCTTCGAATCGATACCTAATTCGGCATATGTTTATTTTCGATTTAAACCAGATCGGGTGGGTCGTTTGGGGTTATTTGGAGGCATTTCTGTACTTTTTTGGGCTTGGAATTTTCTAAAAAGATGTCATGTTGACGGTCGTGACCTTCGAATCAATACCTATTTCAATATATGTTCATTTCCAGATTAAACCAGACCGGGTGGGTGGTTTGGGGTTATTTAGGGGCATTTCCGTACTTTTTTGGGCTTGGATTTTCTAAAAGGTGTCCATATCCCTTATTAGACGTGTGGATGCGATGTTGAGGGTTGTGACCTTCGAATCGTTACCTATTTCGACGTATGCTCATTTTCGGTTTAAACCAGATCGGTTGGTAATTTGGAGTTATTAAGAGGCATTTCTGTACTTTCGTGGGTTTGGTATTTTCTAAAAAGTGTCCTTATCTCTTATTAGATGTGTGGATGCGATGTTGAGGGTCGTGACCTTCGAATCGATTCCTATTTTGACAAATGTTCGTTTTTTATTTAAATAAGACCATGTGGGTCGTTTAGGGTTATTTTGAGGCATTTCTGTACTTCTCTGGGCTTGGGATTTTCTAAAAGGTGTCCATATCTCTTATTAGACGTAAGGATACGATGTTGAGGGTCGTGACCTTCGAATCGATACCTATTTCAGCATATGTTCATTTTCGGTGTAAACCAGACCGGGTGGCTCGTTTGAGATTATTTGGGGGCATTTTTGTATTTTTTTGTGCTTGGGATTTTCTAAAAGGTGTCCATATCTCTTATTAGATGTGTGGATGCAATGTTGAGGGTCGTGACCGTCGAATCAATACCTATTTTGGACATATGTTCATTTTCGATTTAAACCAGACCGGGTGGGAATTTTGGAGTTATTTGGCGGCATTTCTGTACTTTTTTGGGTTTGTTTTTTTCCAAAAAGTGTCCTTATCTCTTATTAGATGTGTGGATGCGATGTTGAGGGTCGTGACTTTCGAATCGGTACCTATTTTGGCATATGTTCATTTTCTATTTAAACCAGATTGGGTGGGTTGTTTGGGGTTATTTGGGGGCATTTCTGTACTTTTTTGGGCTTCGAATTTTCTAAAAAGTGTCCTTATCCTTTATTAGATGTGTGGATGTCATGTTGACGGTCGTTACCTTCGAATAGATACCTATTTCAACATATGTTCATTTTAAAATTAAACCAGACCGGGTGAGTTGTTTGGGGTTATTTAGGGGCATTTCTGTACTTTGTTTGGGTTTGGTATTTTCTAAAAAGTGTCCTTATCTCTTATTAGACGTGTGGATGCGATGTTGATGTTTGTAACCTTCGAATTCATACCTATTTTGGCAAATGTTCATTTTCGGTTTAAACTAAACTAGGGGGGTCGTTTGGGGTTATTTGGGGGCATTTCTGTACTTTTTTCGGCATGGGGTTTTCTAAAAAGTGTGGTTATCTATTATTAAACGTGTGGATGCGATGTTGACGGTCGTAACCTTCGAATCGATACCTAATTTGGCATTTCTTCATTTTCGGTTTAAACCAGACCGGGTGGGTCGTTTAAGGTTATTTGGGGGCATTTTTGTACTGTTTTGGGCTTTGGATTTTCTAAAAGGTTTCCTTATCTCTTATTAGAAGTGGGGATGTGATGTTGAGGGTCGTGACCTTCGAATCAATACCTATTTCGACATATGTTCTTTTTCGATTTAAACGAGACCGGGCTGGTAGTTTGGGGTTATTTGGTGACAGTTCTTTACTTTTTTGGGTTTGGTATTTCATAAAAAGTGTCATTATCTCTTTTTAGATGTGTGGATGCGATGTTGAGGGTCGTGACTTTCGAATCGATACCTATTTCGGCATATGGTCATTTTTGGTTTAAACCAGACTGGGTGGGTCGTTTGGGGTTATTTGGGGGCATTTTTGTACTTTTTTGGGCTTGGGATTTTCTAAAAGGTGTCCATATCTCTTATTACATGTGTGGATGCGATGTTAAGGGTCGTGACCTTCAGATCGATACCTATTTTGACATATATTCATTTTCGGTTTAAACCAAAACGGGTGGGAATTTTGGAGTTATTTGGTGGCATTTCTGTACTTTTTTGGGTTTTTTTTTTCTTTCTAAAAAGTGTCCTTATCTCTTACTAGATGTGTGGATGCGATGTTGAGGGTCGTGACCTTCGAATCGATACCTATTTTGGCATATGTTCATTTTCGATTTAAACCAGACCAGGTGGGTTGTTTGGGGTTATTTGGGGGAATTTCTGTACTTTTTTGGGCTTGGGATTTTCTAAAAAGTGTCCTTATCTCTTATTGGATGTGTGGATGCGATGTTCAGGGTCGTGACCTTCGAATCAATATCTATTTCAACATATGTTCATTTTTTGTGTAAACCAGACCATATGGGTCGTTTGGGGTTATTTGGGGGCATTTCTATACTTTTTGGGTTTTGTATTTTCTAAAAAGTGTCATTATCTCTTATTTTGGCAAATGTTCATTTTCGGTTTAAACTAGACTGGGTGGGTCGTTTGGGGTTATTTGGGGGCATTTCTGCACTTTTTTGGGTTTGGGATTTTTGAAAAAGTGTCCTTATCTCTTATTAGATGTGTGGATGCGATGTTGAGGATTGTGACCTTCGAATCGATACCTATTTTAGCATTTGTTCATTCTCGGTTTAAACCAGACCGGGTGAATCGTTTAGGCTTATTTAGGGGCATTTCCGTACTTTTTTGGGCTTTGGATTTTGTAAAAGGTGTCCATATCTCTTAATAGACATGTGGATGCGATGTTGAGGGTTGTGACCTTCGAATCGTTACCTATTTCGACATATTTTCATTTTTGGTTTAAACCAGACCGGGTGGTAACTTTGGAGTTTTTTAGCGGCATTTCTGTACTTTCTTGGGTTTGGTATTTTCTAAAAAGTGTCCTTATCTCTTATTAGATATGTGGATGCGATGTTGACGGTCGTGGCCTTTGAATCGATACCTATCTCAGAATATGTTCATTTTCGGTGTAAACCAGACTGGGTGGGTCATTTGGGGTTATTTGGGGACATTCCTGTACTTTTTTAGGCTTTGGATTTTCTAAAAGTTGTCCATATCATTATTAGACGTGAGGATGCGATGTTGAGGGTCGTGACCTTCGAATCGATACCTATTTTCGCATTTGTTCATTTTTGGTTTAAACCAGACCAAGTGGGTCATTTGGGATTATTTGGGGCCATTTCGGTGCTTCTTTTGGCTGGGGATTTTCTAAAAGGTGTCCATATCTCTTATTAGACGTGTGGATGCGATGTTGAGGGTCGTGACCTTCGAATCGATACCTATTTTGACATATGTTCATTTTCGATTTAAACCAAACTGGGTGGGAATTTTGGAGTTATTTGGCGGCATTTCAGTATTTTTTTGGGTTTTTTTTAATAAAAAGTGTCCTTATCTTTTATTAGATGTGTGGATGCGATGTTGAGGGTCGTGACCTTCGAATCGATACCTATTTTGGCATATGTTCAATTTGGATTTAAACCAGACTGGGTGGGTCATTTGGGGTTATTTGGGGGCATTTTTATACTTTTTTGGGCTTTGGATTTTCTAAAATGTGTCCTTATCTCTTATTAGATGTGTGGATGCGATGTTGACGGTCGTGACCTTCGAATCGATACCTATTTCAACATATGTTCATTTTTGGATTATACCAGATCGGGAGGGTCGTTTGGGGTTATTTGGGGGCATTTCTGTACTTTTTTGGGGTTGATATTTGCTAAAAATTGTCCTTATCCCTTGTTAGACTTGTGGATGCGATGTTGATGTTTTTAACCTTCGAATTGATACCCATTTTGGCAAATGTTCATTTTCAATTAAAACCAAACTGAGCGGGAAGTTTGAGGTTATTTGGGGGCATTTCTGTACTTTTTTGGGTTTGGGATTTTCTAAAAAGTTTCCTCATCTCTTATTAGACGTGTGGATGCGATGTTGGGGGTCGTGACCTTCGAATCGATACCCATTTCGGCATTTGTTCATTTTCAGTTTAAACCAGACCGGGTGGGTCATTTGGGGTTTTTTGGGGGCATTTCTGTACTTTTTTGGGCTTGGATTTTCTAAAAGGTGTCCATATCTCTTATTAGACGTGTGGATGCAATGTTGAGGGTCGTGACCTTCGAATCGATACCAATTTTGACATATGCTCATTTTCGATTTAAACCAGACCGGGTGGTAAATTTGGAGTTATTTAGAGGCATTTATGTACTTTCTTGCGTTTGGTATTTTCTAAAAATTGTCCTTATCTCTTATTAGATGTGTGGATGTGATGTTGAGGGTCGTGACCTTCGAATCAATACCTATTTCAACATATGTTCATTTTTGGAGTAAACCAGACCGTGTGGGTCGTTTGGGGTTATTTGGGGTCATTTCTGTACTTTTTTGCGCTTGGGATTTTCTAAAAGGTGTCCATGTAAGGATGCGCTTTTGAGGGTCGTGACCTTCGAATCGATACCTATTTCGGCATATATTCATTTTCGGTGTAAACCAGACCGGGTGGGTCGTTTGGGGTTATTTGGGGGCATTTCTGTATTTTTTTGGGCCTGGGGTTTTCTAAAAGGTGTCCATATCCCTTATTAGATGTGTGGATGCAATGTTGAGGGTCCTGACCATCGAATCAATACCTATTTCGACATATGTTCATTTTTTATTTAAACCAGACCGGGTTGGTAGTTTGCGGTTATTTGGCGACATTTCTGTACTTTTTTGGGCTTGGGATTTTCTAAAAAGTGTCCATATCTCTTATTACACGTGTGCATGCGATGTTCAGGGTTGTGACCTTCGAATCAATACCTATTTCAGCATATGTTCATTTTCGGATTAAACCAGATCGGGTGGGCAGTTTGGGGTTATTTGGGGGCGTTTCTACACTTTTTTGGGTTTTGGGATTTTCTAATAAGACGTGTGGATGCGATGTTGAGGGTCGTGTCCTTCCTATCGATACCTATTTCAACATATGTTCATCTTGTATTTAAACCAGACTGGGTTGGTCGTTTGGGGTCATTTGGGGGCATTTTTGTACTTTTTTGGGTTTGGGATTTTCTGAAAAGTGTCCTTATCTCTTACTAGATGTGTGGATGCGATGTTGAGGGTCGTGACATTCGAATCGATACCTATTTTGACATATGTTCATTTTCGTTTTAAACCAGACCGGGTGGGAATTTTGGAGTTATTTGGCGGCATTTTTGTACTTTTTTGGTTTTTTTTTTTACTAAAAAGTGTCCTTAACTCTTATTAGATGCGTGGATGCGATGTTGAGGGTCGTGACCATCGAATCGATACCTGTTTCGCCATAAGTTTATTTTCGATTTAAACCAGACCGGGTGGGTCGTTTGCGGTTATTTGGGGACATTTCTATACTTTTTTCAGTTTGGGATATTGTGAAAAGTGTCCTAATTTCTAATTAGACGTGTGGATGCGATGTTGAGGGTCGTGGCCTTCGAATCGATACCTATTTCGATATTTGTTCATTTTTTATTTAAACCAGACTGGGTGGGTCGTTTGGGGTTATTTGGGGGTATTTCTGTACTTTTTTGGATTTGGTATTTTCTAAAAAGTATCCTTAGCTCTTATTAGACGTGTGGATGTGATGTTGTGGGTCGTGACCTTCGAATCGATACCTATTTCGGCATATGTTCATTTTCGGTTTAAACTAGACCGGGTGGGTCGTTTGGGGTTATTTGGGGGCATTTCTATACTTTTTTGGGCTTGGGATTTTCTAAACAATATCCTTATCTCTTATTAGCCGTGTGGATGCGATGTTGAGGATTGTGACCTTCGAATTGATACCTATTTTGGCATATGCTGATTTTCGGATTAAACCTGATCGGGTGGGTTGTTTGGGGTTATTTGGGGGCATTTCTGTACTTTTTTGGGTTGGAGATTCTGTAAAAAGTGTCCTTATCTCTTATTAGACGTGTGGATGCGATGTTGAGGGTAGTTACCATTGAAGCGATACAAATTTCGACATATGTTCATTTTCGGTTTAACCCAGATCGGGTGGGTTGTTTGGGGTTATTTGGCGGCAATTCTGTCCTTTTTTGGGTTTGGTATTTTTTAAAAAGTGTCCTTATCTCTTATTAGATGTGTGGATGCGATGTTGAGGGTCGTGACTGATGAGCACATTTATGTGTGAAATCTTAGGATATAAAGCATTCATTTTACCACATTGAACAGCGCTACTCGGGTACTTTTTATCATTTTTCAGGTTTAGGGGCATTTTGGTCAAAGTGGAGAATATATGTCTAATTGGACCGCCAAACGCCAGATTACGAGGTTGAAGACTTCAGTCGGGTTAGCTTTCTAATGCGCAACATCGGAAGTCATTTGATTAGAGCCGATTCGAGTTTAGAAGAAGAAGAAGAGAGAAAAATCAAGCATAGGGACATAACGGTAATTTTGGAGAATCAAGAATCTTTCAAAAGATATCGGATATTGGGCTCATATTGTCTGGAATTTAAAATGGTGTAACTTTAATTCTCGGGTTAGTTCCATCTGGACCTAGGATAAAAAGATATAGCCCAAAAACGATTCTTAATGAAGTTGGAATTTAGGATAAATAAATATAATAAAAAAAAAAATGAGAAAAATATCTTTTCTCTCTAATCTTTCTCCTAACTCTCTCGGATTCTCTCGGATTGTATTTCTTTTATTTTGGTAAATTCGATTTCTATATCTTCTCTCTCCCACTTCCTCTTAAATTCCCTCATCTCTCCTATCTCCTTCCCATCTCCCTTTCACGAGCTCTCTCCCCCATATAAAACCCATCTTGACCGCACTCCAGCTGCTCTCTCCCTTCAGTCCTTCGTTTTTTCTTTTTCAGTTTTAATTTTCTATTCTAGAATGATAATAGCAGCAGTAGTGTCGTTCCTCTTCGTTATACCCGATCTTTCATCTTCTTCTTTTTATTTTTTAGTTTTTAGATCTTATGTAATTAGGTTATCATATGTAATTTTATTTTTTTAGAATCATTGTTAGGATAAATTTTATTTCCCCATCCCTTCGATCATATGTGTAATCTTCATTATACACTTTGGTAATTTGTTCTTCAATATTGGATGCGGCTTCAAGTGATGGGATTCAAGTGACGGAATCATCTTCATTGGAGTTATTCGAATCAGCTAAGTTCTTCTTCTTATAAATTTTAGTTTTAATAATTTCTATGTCTTTTTCTCCATCAATCCTTTCTTCCCTCTTCATTGCTTTCATGGCTAGCTAAACCTCTCCTTTTGGGAGTGGGTGAAACCATGAGAGAAGGAAGAATTGATGGCTAGCATTGTCTATGTGATTAATGGACATGATCAATATTGGACTTACGATGGATGACCGCCCACAGCTTGTATGTCATTCCAAGGGGAGCTATATACATGTTCGTTAGCCGTATCCATTGTGACACCATTATGTTCATGTATTTTTTTTTTGTTTACATTGTATGTTGTATGAGCACTGTTTTCATAGGATATGTTAGCCGTATATGAGCCGTGCCGCATATCTTATAGACTTAGGCCGTATGCATGCTTTGCCCTAATATGCTAGTCATTGATCTGCCCTAATTCTCATGGTGGAACTCATTCCCAAGTGACTTTCTTATTTTTAATTCATCCATTACCTTAGTGGTTGCCCTAGTTTCTATTTTTAATTTGTTATCTTTGGTAATTTAGTTGCTTCTATATTTGCTAGTTTCCATAATTGGTAGTTTCTATATATAGACTGTTTCCATAGTTGGTAAGTTGTACACTTCGCGTTAATTAAAAGTGGAAATTTATTCAAGGTTGACCTCCTCGTGTTCGACCCGTAGCTACGATTGACCCGTACGCTTGCGGTTATTATTTTAAACTCAAACAGTGACCTTAGAATCAATACCTATTTCGACATATGTTCATTTTCGATTTAAACCAGACCGGGTAGGTTGTTTTGGGGTTATTTGGCAGCATTTCTGTATTTTTTTGATTTTGGTTTTTCCTAAGAAAGTGTCCTTACCTCTTATTAGACGTGTGGATGCGATGTTGAGGGTCATGACCTATGAATCGATATCTATTTCGGCATATGTTCATTTTCGGTTTAAACTAGACTGGGTGGGTCCTTAGGGGTTATTTTGGAGCATTTCTGTACTTTTTTCAGTTTGATATTTTCTAAAAAGTGTCCTTATCTCTTATTGGACATGTGGATGCGATGTTGAGGTTCATGACCTTTGAATCGAAACCTATTTTGACATATGTTCATTTTCGGCTTAAATCAGACCGGGTCGGTCGTTTCGGGTTATTTTGGGGCATTTCTATACTTTTTTGGGCTTGGGAATTTCTAAAAAGTGCCCTTATCTCTTATTAGACGTGTGGATGCGATGTTGATAGTTGTGACCTTCGAATCGATACCTATTTCGATATATGTTCATTTTCGATTTAAACCAGACCGTGTGGGTCGTTTGGGGTTCTTTGCGGGCATTTTTGTACTTTTTTTGGTTTGGTATTTTCTAAAAACTGTCCTTATCCCTTATTAGATGTGTGGATGCGATGTTGAGGGTCGTAACCTTCGAATTGATACCTATTTTCGCATATGTTCATTTTCGGTTTAAACCAGACCGGGTTGGTCGTTTGGGGTTAGTTGGGGGTATTTTTGTACTTTTTTGGGTTTTGGATTTTCTAAAAAGTGTCCTCATTTCTAATTAGATGTGTGGATGCGATGGTCAGGGTCGTGACATTCGAGTCGATACCTATTTCAACATATATTCATTTTCGTTTTGAACCAGACCGGGTTGGTTGTTTGTGATCGTTTGTGGACATTTCTGTACTTTTTTTGGTTTGGGGTTTTCTAAATAGTGTCCTTATCCCTAAATAGAAGTGTGGATGCGATGTTGAGGGTCGTGACCTTCAGATCGATTCCTATTTTGAAATATGTTCATTTTCAATTTAAACCAGATCGGGTGGGTCGTTTGGGGTTATTTGGTGGCATTTCTGTACTTTTTTGGGTTTGGTATTTTCTAAAAAGTGTCCTTATTTCTTATTAGACGTGTGGATGTGATGTTGAGAGTCATGACCTTCGAATCGATACCTATTTTGGCATATGTTCATTTTCAGTTTAAACCAGACCAGGTGGGTAGTTTCGGGTTATTTGGGGGCTTTTCTGTACTTTTTTGGGCTTGGAATTTTCTAAAAAGTGTCCTTATCTCTTATTAGACGTGTGGATGCGATGTTGAGGGTCGTGACCTTCGAATCAATACCTATTTGGACATATCTTCATTTTTCGTTGAAACCAGATCGGGTGAGAAGTTTGGAGTAATTTGGTGGCATTTCTGTATTTTTTGGGATTTTTTTCTTTCTAAAAAGAGTCCTTATCTCTTATTAGATGTGTAGATGCAATGTTGAGGGTCTTGACCTTCGAATCGATTCCTATTTCGGCATATGTTCATTTTCGGTTTGAACCAGACTGGGTGGGTTGTTAGGGGTTATTTGGGGGCATTTTTGTACTTTTTTGGGCTTGGAATTTTCTAAAAAGTGTCCTTTTCTCTTACTAGACGTGCGGATACGATGTTGAGGGTCGTGACCTTCGAATCGATACTTATTACGACATATGTTCATTTTCGGTTTAAACCAGACCGAGTGGGTCATTTGGGGTTATTTTGGGCCATTTTTGTACTTTTTTTGGTTTGGTATTTTCTAAATAGTGTCCTTATCTCTTACTGGACGTGTGGATGCGTTGTTAAGGATCGTAACCTTCGAATCGATACCTATTTCCGCATATGATCATTTTTCGATTTAAACTAGACCAGGTGAGTCGTTTGGGGTTATTTGGGGGTATTTCTGTACTTTTTTGGGTCTGGTATTTTCTAAAAAGTGTCCTTATCTCTTATTAGATGTGTGGATTTGATGTTGAGGGTCATGACCATCGAATCGATACCTATTTTGACATATGTTCATTTTCGGTTTAAACCAGACCGGGTGGGTCGTTTTGGGTTATTTGGGGGTCTTTCTGTACTTTTATGGGCTTGGTATTTTCTAAAAAGTGTCCTTATCTTTTATTAGACGTGTGGATGCAATGTTGAGGGTCGTAACCTTCGAATTGATACCTATTTTTGCATATGTTCATTTTTTGTGTAAACCAGACCGGGTGGGTCGCTTGGGATTTTGGGGGGCATTTTGGTATTTTTTTGGGTTTTGGATTTTCTAAAAAATGTCCTTATTTCTAATAAGACATGTGGATGCGATGTTGAGGGTCATGACCTTCTAATCGATACCTATTTCGATATATGTTCATTTTGTATTTAAACCAGACTGGGTTGGTCGTTTGGGGGCATTTGGGGGCATTTTTGTACTTTTTTGGGTTTGGGATTTTCTAAAAAGTGTCCTTATCTCTTACTAGATGTGTGGATGCGATGTTGAGGGTTGTGACATTCGGATCGATACCTATTTTGACATATGTTCATTTTCGGTTTAAACAAGACTGGGTGGGTCATTTGAGATTATTTGGGGGCATTTCTGTACTTTTTTGGGCTAAGGATTTTCTAAAAAGTGTCCTTATCTCTTATTAGATGTGTTGATGCGATGTTGACGGTCGTGACCTTCGAATCGATACCTATTTGAACATATGTTCATTTTCAGATTATACCAGACGGGGTGGGTCGTTTGGGGTTATTTGGGGGCATTTCTGTACTTTTTTGGGTTTGGTATTTTCTAAAAAGTGTCCTTATCTCTTGTTAGACGTGTGGATGCGATGTTGATATTTGTAACCTTCAAATCGATACCTATTTCGGCATATGTTCATTTTTGGTTTAAACTAGACCGGGTGGGTCGTTTGTGGTTATTTGGGGGCATTTCTGTACTTTTTTGGGCCTGGGAATTTCTGAAATGTGTCCTTACCTCTTATAGACGTGTGGATGCGATGTTGAGGGCGTGACTTTCGAGTCGATACCTATTTCGACATATGTTCATTTTCGGTTTAAACCAGATCGGGTGGGAATTTTGGAGTTATTTGGCGGCATTTCTGTACTTTTTTGGATTTAGGATTTCTTAAAAGTGTCCTTATCTCTTATTAGACGTGTGGATGCGATTTTGAGGGTTGTGACCTTCGAATCGATACCTGTTTCGACATTTGTTCATTTTCGGTTTAAACCAGACCGGGTGGGTCCTTTGGGGTTATTTTGGGGCATTTCTGTACTTTTTTGGACTTGGGATTTTCTTGACAGTGTCCTTATCTCTTATTAGAAGTGTTGATGTGATGTTGAGGGTCGTGACCTTCGAATCGATACCTATTTCAGCATTTGTTCATTTTTTGTTTAAACCAGACCAGGTGGGTTGTTAGGGGTTATTTGGGGATATTTTTGTACTTTTTTGGGCTTGTGATTTTCTAAAAGGTGTCCTTATCTCTTATTAGATGTGTGGATGCGATGTTGAGGGTCGTGACCTTCGGATCGATACCTATTTCAACATATGTTTGTTTTCGGATTAAACCAGATCGGGTGGGTCGTTTAGGGTTATTTGGGGGTATTTCTGTACTTTTTTGGGTTTGGTATTTTCTAAAAGGTGTCCTTATCTCTTATTAGACGTGTTGGTGCGATGTTGATGTTTGTAACCTTCGAATTGATACCTATTTTGGAAAATGCTCATTTTCGGTTTAAACCAAACTGGGCGGGTCATTTAGGGTTATTTGGGGACATTTCTGTCCTTTTCTTGGATTGGGAATTTTAAAAAGTATCCTTATCTCTTATTAGACGTGTGGATGCGATGTTGAGGGTCGTCACCTTCGAATCGATACCTATTTCGACATATGTTCATTTTCGGTTTAAACTAGACCAGGTGGGTCATTCGGGGTTATTTCGGGGCATTTATGTACTTTTTTGGTTTTGGTATTTTCTAAAAAGTGTTCTTATCTCTTATTAGATGGGAGGATGCATTGTTGAGGGTCGTAACTTTTGAATCGATACCCATTTCTGCATATGTTCATTTTCGATTTAAACCAGACCGGGTGGGTCGTTTGCGGTAATTTGGGGGCATTTCTATACTTTTTTCAGTTTGGGATATTGTGAAAAGTGTCCTAATTTCTAATTAGACGTGTGGATGCGATGTTGAAGGTCGTGGCCTTCGAATCGATACCTATTTCGATATTTGTTCATTTTCAATTTAAACCAGACTGGGTGGGTCGTTTGGGGTTATTTGGGGGCATTTCTATACTTTTTTGGGCTTTGATTTTCTAAACAGTATCCTTATCTCTTATTAGCTGTGTGGATGCGATGTTGAGGATTGTGACCGTCAAATTGATACCTATTTTGGCATATGCTGATTTTCGGATTAAACCTGATCGGGTGGGTTGTTTGGGGTTATTTGGGGGCATTTCTGTACTTTTTTGGGTTGGAGATTCTCTAAAAAGAGTCCTTATCTCTTATTAGACGTGTGGATGCGATGTTGAGGGTCGTGACCATTGAATCGATACCAATTTCGACATATGTTCGTTTTCGGTTTAACCCAGATCGGGTAGGTCGTTCGGGGTTATTTGGCGGCAATTCTGCACTTTTTTGGGTTTGGTATTTTTTAAAAAGTGCCCTTATCTCTTATTAGATGTGTGGATGCGATGTTGAGGGTCGTGACCTTCGAATCAATACCTATTTCGACATATGTTCATTTTCGATTTAAACCAGACCGGGTGGGTTGTTTGGGGTTATTTGGCGGCATTTCTGTATTTTTTTGAGTTTGGTTTTTTCTAAGAAAGTGTCCTTACCTCTTATTAGACGTGTGGATACGATGTTGAGGGTCGTGACCTATGAATCGATATCTATTTCGGCATATGTTCATTTTCGGTTTAAACTAGACTGGGTGGGTCCTTAGGGGTTATTTTGGGCCATTTCTGGACTTTTTTCAGTTTGATATTTTCTAAAAGTGTCCTTATCTCTTATTAAACATGTGGATGCGATGTTGAGGGTCATGACCTTTGAATCGAATCCTATTTTGACATATGTTCATTTTCGGTTTAAATCAGACCGGGTCGATCGTTTCGAGTTATTTGGGGGCATTTCTGTACTTTTTTGGGCTTGGGATTTTCTAAAAAGTGTTCTTATCTCTTATTAGACGTGTGGATGCGATGTTGATGGTTGTGACCTTCGAATCGATACCTATTTCGATATATGTTCATTTTCGGTTTAAACCAAACCGTGTGGGTCGTTTGGGGTTCTTTGGGGGCATTTTTGTACTTTTTTGGGTTTGGTATTTTCTAAAAACTGTCCTTATCCCTTATTAGACGTGTGGATGCGATGTTGAGGGTCGTAACCTTCGAATTGATACCTATTTCCGCATATGTTCATTTTTGGTTTAAACCAGACTGGGTTAGTCGTTTAGGGTTAGTTGGGGGTATTTTTGTACTTTTTTGGGTTTTGGATTTTCTAAAAAGTGTCCTCATTTCTAATTAGATCCGTGGATGTGATGTTCAGGGTCGTGACATTCGAATCGATACCTATTTCAACATATGTTCATTTTCGTTTTGAACCAGACCGGGTTGGTCGTTTGTGATCATTTGTGGACATTTCTGTATTTTTTTTGGTTTGGGATTTTCTAAATAGTGTCCTTATCCCTAAATAGACGTGTGGATGCGATGTTGAGGGTCGTGACCTTCGGATCGATTCCTATTTTGAAATATGTTCATTTTCAGTTTTAAACCAGATCGGGTGGGTCGTTTGGGGTTATTTGGAGGCATTTCTGTACTTTTTTGGGCCTGGGAATTTCTGAAATGTGTCCTTACCTCTTATAGACGTGTGGATGCGATGTTGAGGGCGTGACTTTCGAGTCGATACCTATTTCGACATATGTTCATTTTCGGTTTAAACCAGATCGGGTGGGAATTTTGGAGTTATTTGGCGGCATTTCTGTACTTTTTTGGATTTAGGATTTCTTAAAAGTGTCCTTATCTCTTATTAGACGTGTGGATGCGATTTTGAGGGTTGTGACCTTCGAATCGATACCTGTTTCGACATTTGTTCATTTTCGGTTTAAACCAGACCGGGTGGGTCCTTTGGGGTTATTTTGGGGCATTTCTGTACTTTTTTGGACTTGGGATTTTCTTGACAGTGTCCTTATCTCTTATTAGAAGTGTTGATGTGATGTTGAGGGTCGTGACCTTCGAATCGATACCTATTTCAGCATTTGTTCATTTTTTGTTTAAACCAGACCAGGTGGGTTGTTAGGGGTTATTTGGGGATATTTTTGTACTTTTTTGGGCTTGTGATTTTCTAAAAGGTGTCCTTATCTCTTATTAGATGTGTGGATGCGATGTTGAGGGTCGTGACCTTCGGATCGATACCTATTTCAACATATGTTTGTTTTCGGATTAAACCAGATCGGGTGGGTCGTTTAGGGTTATTTGGGGGTATTTCTGTACTTTTTTGGGTTTGGTATTTTCTAAAAGGTGTCCTTATCTCTTATTAGACGTGTTGGTGCGATGTTGATGTTTGTAACCTTCGAATTGATACCTATTTTGGAAAATGCTCATTTTCGGTTTAAACCAAACTGGGCGGGTCATTTAGGGTTATTTGGGGACATTTCTGTCCTTTTCTTGGATTGGGAATTTTAAAAAGTATCCTTATCTCTTATTAGACGTGTGGATGCGATGTTGAGGGTCGTCACCTTCGAATCGATACCTATTTCGACATATGTTCATTTTCGGTTTAAACTAGACCAGGTGGGTCATTCGGGGTTATTTCGGGGCATTTATGTACTTTTTGGTTTTGGTATTTTCTAAAAAGTGTTCTTATCTCTTATTAGATGGGAGGATGCATTGTTGAGGGTCGTAACTTTTGAATCGATACCCATTTCTGCATATGTTCATTTTCGATTTAAACCAGACCGGGTGGGTCGCTTGTAATTTGGGGGCATTTCTATACTTTTTTCAGTTTGGGATATTGTGAAAAGTGTCCTAATTTCTAATTAGACGTGTGGATGCGATGTTGAAGGTCGTGGCCTTCGAATCGATACCTATTTCGATATTTGTTCATTTTCAATTTAAACCAGACTGGTGGGTCGTTTGGGGTTATTTGGGGGCATTTCTATACTTTTTTGGGCTTTGATTTTCTAAACAGATCCTTATCTCTTATTAGCTGTGTGGATGCGATGTTGAGGATTGTGACCGTCAAATTGATACCTATTTTGGCATATGCTGATTTTCGGATTAAACCTGATCGGGTGGGTTGTTTGGGGTTATTTGGGGGCATTTCTGTACTTTTTTGGGTTGGAGATTCTCTAAAAAGAGTCCTTATCTCTTATTAGACGTGTGGATGCGATGTTGAGGGTCGTGACCATTGAATCGATACCAATTTCGACATATGTTCGTTTTCGGTTTAACCCAGATCGGGTAGGTCGTTCGGGGTTATTTGGCGGCAATTCTGCACTTTTTTGGGTTTGGTATTTTTTAAAAAGTGCCCTTATCTCTTATTAGATGTGTGGATGCGATGTTGAGGGTCGTGACCTTCGAATCAATACCTATTTCGACATATGTTCATTTTCGATTTAAACCAGACCGGGTGGGTTGTTTGGGGTTATTTGGCGGCATTTCTGTATTTTTTTGAGTTTGGTTTTTTCTAAGAAAGTGTCCTTACCTCTTATTAGACGTGTGGATACGATGTTGAGGGTCGTGACCTATGAATCGATATCTATTTCGGCATATGTTCATTTTCGGTTTAAACTAGACTGGGTGGGTCCTTAGGGGTTATTTTGGGCCATTTCTGGACTTTTTTCAGTTTGATATTTTCTAAAAGTGTCCTTATCTCTTATTAAACATGTGGATGCGATGTTGAGGGTCATGACCTTTGAATCGAATCCTATTTTGACATATGTTCATTTTCGGTTTAAATCAGACCGGGTCGATCGTTTCGAGTTATTTGGGGGCATTTCTGTACTTTTTTGGGCTTGGGATTTTCTAAAAAGTGTTCTTATCTCTTATTAGACGTGTGGATGCGATGTTGATGGTTGTGACCTTCGAATCGATACCTATTTCGATATATGTTCATTTTCGGTTTAAACCAAACCGTGTGGGTCGTTTGGGGTTCTTTGGGGGCATTTTTGTACTTTTTTGGGTTTGGTATTTTCTAAAAACTGTCCTTATCCCTTATTAGACGTGTGGATGCGATGTTGAGGGTCGTAACCTTCGAATTGATACCTATTTCCGCATATGTTCATTTTTGGTTTAAACCAGACTGGGTTAGTCGTTTAGGGTTAGTTGGGGGTATTTTTGTACTTTTTTGGGTTTTGGATTTTCTAAAAAGTGTCCTCATTTCTAATTAGATCCGTGGATGTGATGTTCAGGGTCGTGACATTCGAATCGATACCTATTTCAACATATGTTCATTTTCGTTTTGAACCAGACCGGGTTGGTCGTTTGTGATCATTTGTGGACATTTCTGTATTTTTTTTGGTTTGGGATTTTCTAAATAGTGTCCTTATCCCTAAATAGACGTGTGGATGCGATGTTGAGGGTCGTGACCTTCGGATCGATTCCTATTTTGAAATATGTTCATTTTCAGTTTTAAACCAGATCGGGTGGGTCGTTTGGGGTTATTTGGAGGCATTTCTGTACTTTTTTGGGTTTGGTATTTTCTAAAAAGTGTCCTTATTTCTTATTAGACGTGTGGATGTGATGTTGAGAGTCGTAACCTTCGAATTGATACCTAGTTTTGCATATGTTCATTTTTTGTGTAAACCAGACTGGGTGGTTCGCTTGGGATTTTGGGGGGCATTTTTGTATTTTTTTGGGTTTTGGATTTTCTAAAAAATGTCCTTATTTCTAATAAGACGTGTGGATGCGATGTTGAGGGTCATGACCTTCTAATCGATACCTATTTCGATATATGTTCATTTTGAATTTAAACTAGACTGGGTTTGTCGTTTGGGGGCATTTGGGGGCATTTTTGTACTTTTTTGGGTTTGGGATTTTCTAAAAAGTGTCCTTATCTCTTACTAGATGTGTGGATGCGATGTTGAGGGTCGTGACATTCGAATCGATACCTATTTCGACATATGTTCATTTTCGGTTTAAACCAGACTGGGTGAGTCGTTTGAGATTATTTGGGGGCATTTCTGTACTTTTTTGGGCTTAGGATTTTCTAAAAAGTGTCCTTATCTCTTATTAGACGTGTGGATGCGACGTTGACGGTCGTGACCTTCGAATCGATACCTATTTGAACATATGTTCATTTTCAGATTATACCAGACCGGGTGGGTCGTTTGGGGTTATTTGGGGGCATTTCTGTACTTTTTTGGGTTTGGTATTTTTGAAAAAGTGTCCTTATCTCTTGTTAGACGTGTGGATGCGATGTTGATATTTGTAACCTTCGAATCGATACCTATTTTGGCATATGTTCATTTTCGGTTTATACTAGACCGGGTGGATCGTTTGCGGTTGTTTGGTGGCATTTTCGTACTTTTTGGGCTTGGGAATTTCTGAAAGGTGTCCTTACCTGTTATAGACGTGTGGATGCGATGTTGAGGGCGTGACTTTCGGATCGATACCTATTTCGACATATGTTCATTTTCGGTTTAAACCAGACCGGGTGGGAATTTTGGAGTTATTTGGCGGCATTTCTGTACTTGTTTGGGTTTAGGATTTCTTAAAAGTGTCCTTATCTCTTATTAGACGTGTGGATGCGATTTTGAGGGTCGTGACCTTCAAATCGATACCTGTTTCGGCACTTGTTCATTTTCGGTTTAAACCAGACCTGTTTTGGCGCATTTCTGTACTTTTTGGACTTGTGATTTTCTTGAAAGTGTCCTTATCTATTATTAGAAGTGTTGATGTGATGTTGAGGGTCGTGACCTTCGAATCGATACCTATTTCGGCATTTGTTCATTTTTTGTTTAAACCAGACCGGGTGGGTTGTTAGGGGTTATTTGGGGGTATTTTTGTACTTTTTTGGGCTTGTGATTTTCTAAAAGGTGTCATTATCTCTTATTAGACGTGTGGATGCGATGTTGAGGGTCGTGACCTTCGGATCGATACCTATTTCAACATATGTTCATTTTCGGATTAAACCAGATCGGGTGGGTCGTTTAGGGTTATTTGGGGGCATTTCTGTACTTTTTTGGGTTTGGTATTTTCGAAAAGGTGTCCTTATCTCTTATTAGACGTGTGGATGCGATGTTGATGTTTGTAACCTTCGAATTGTTACCTATTTTGGAAAATGCTCATTTTTGGTTTAAACCGAACTGGGCGGGTCATTTAGGGTTATTTGGGGACATTTCTGTACTTTTCTTGGATTGGGAATTTTAAAAAGTATCCTTATCTCTTATTAGACGTGTGGATGCGATGTTGAGGGTCGTCACCTTCGAATCGATACCTATTTCGACATATGTTCATTTTCGGTTTAAACTAGACCGGGTGGGTCATTCGGGGTTATTTGGGGGCATTTCTGTACTTTTTTGGTTTTGGTATTTTCTAAAAAGTGTCCTTATCTCTTATTAGATGGGAGGATGCATTGTTGAGGGTCGTAACCTTCGAATCGATACCTATTTCTGCATATGTTCATTTTCGATTTAAACCAGATCGGGTCGGTCGTTTACGGTTATTTGGGGGCATTTCTATACTTTTTTCAGTTTGGGATTTTCTGAAAAGTGTCCTAATTTCTAATTAGACGTGTGGATGCGATGTTGAGGGTCGTGGCCTTCGAATCGATACCTATTTCGATATTTGTTCATTTTCGATTTAAACCAGATTGGGTGGGTCGTTTCGGGTTATTTGGGGGTATTTCTGTACTTTTTTGGATTTGGTATTTTCTAAAAAGTGTCCTTAGCTCTTATTAGACGTGTGGATGCGATGTTGAGGGTCGTGACCTTCGAATCGATACCTATTTCAGCATATGTTCATTTTCGGTTTAAACCAGACCGGGTGGGTCGTTTGGGGTTATTTGGGGGCATTTCTATACTTTTTTGGACTTGGGATTTTCTAAACAGTATCCTTATCTCTTATTAGCCGTGTGGATGCGATGTTGGGGATTGTGACCTTCGAATTGATACCTATTTTGGCATATGCTGATTTTCGGATTAAACCTGATCGGATGGGTTGTTTGGGGTTATTTGGGGGTATTTCTGTACTTTTTTGGGTTGGGGATTCTCTAAAAAGTGTCCTTATCCCTTATTAGACGTGTGGATGCGATGTTGAGGGTTGTGACCATTGAATTGATACCAATTTTGACATATGTTCGTTTTCGGTTTAAACCAGACCGAGTGGGCTGTTTGGGGTTATTCGGGGGCATTTCTATACTTTTTTGGATTTGGGATTTTCTAAACTGTAACCTTATCTCTTATTAGACGTTTGGATGCGATGTTGAGGATTGTGACCTTCGAATTGATACCTATTTCGGCATATGTTGATTTTTGGATTAAACCTGACCGGGTGGGTTGTTTGGGGTTATTTGGGGGCATTTCTGTACTTTTTTGGGTTGGTGATTCTCTAAAAAGTGTCCTTATCTCTTATTAGACATGGGGATGCGATGTTGATGTTTGTAACTTCGAATTGATACATATTTTGAAAAATGCTCATTTTCGGTTTAAACCAAACTGGGCGGGTCATTTAGGGTTATTTGGGGGCATTTCTGTACTTTTCTTGGATTAGGAATTTTAAAAAGTATCCTTATCTCTTGTTAGACGTGTGGATGCGATGTTGAGGGTCGTAACCTTTGAATCGATACCTATTTCTGCATTTGTTCATTTTCGATTTAAACCAGACCAGGTGGGTCGTTTGCGGTTATTTGGGGGCATTTCTATACTTTTTTAAGTTTGGAAGTTTTTGAAAAGTGTCCTAATTTCTAATTAGACGTGTGGATGCGATGTTGAGGGTCGTGGCCTTCGAATCGATACCTATTTCGATATTTGTTCATTTTCGGTTTAAACTAGACCGGGTGGGTCGTTTGGGGTTATTCGGGGACATTTCTATACTTTTTTGGGCTTGGGATTTTCTAAACAGTATCCTTATCTCTTATTAGCCGTGTGGATGCGATGTTGAGGTTTGTGACCTTTGAATTGATACCTATTTTGGCATATATTGATTTTTGGATTAAACCTGATCGGGTGGGTTGTTTGGGGTTATTTGGGGGCATTTCTATACTTTTTAGGGTTGGGGATTCTCTAAAAAGTGTCCTTATCTCTTATTAGACGTGTGGATGCGATGTTGAGGTTCGTGAGCTTCGAATCGATTCCTATTTTGAATTATGTTCATTTTTTATTTAAATCAGGCCGAGTGAGTCGTTTGGGGTTATTTGGGGGCATTTTTGTATTTTTTTGGGTTTGGTATTTTCTAAAAAGTATCCTTATCTCTTATTAAACATGTGGATGCGATGTTGAGGGTTGTGACCTTCGAATCGATACCTATTTCGGCTTAAGGTCTGTTTCGGTTTAAATCAGACCGGGTGGGTCGTTTGGGGCATTTCTATACTTTTTTGGGTTTGGGGTTTTCTTAAAAGTGTCCTTATCTATAATTAGACATGTGGATGCGATGTTGGGGGTCGTCACCTTCGAATCGATACCTATTTCGACATATGTTCATTTTTTATTTAAACCCGACCAGGTGGGTCATTCGGGGTTATTTGGGGGCATTTCTATACTTTTTTAGTTTTGGTATTTTTCTAAAAACTGTCCTTATCTCTTATTAGATGGGAGGATGCATTCTTGAGGGTCGTTACCTTCAAATCGATACCTATTTCTGCATATGTTCATTTTCGGTTTAAACAAGATTGGGTGGGTCGTTTGCGGTTATTTGGGGGCATTTCTGTACTTTTTTCAGTTTGGGATTTTCTGAAAAGTGTCCTAATTTCTAATTAGACGTGTGGATGCGATGTTGAGGGTCGTGTCCTTCGAATTGATACCTATTTCGATATCTGTTCATTTTTTATTTAAATCAGACTGGGTGGGTCGTTTGGGGTTATTTGGGGGCATTTCTGTACTTTTTTGGATTTGGTATTTTCTAAAAAGTGTCCTTAGCTCTTATTAGACGTGTGGATGCGATGTTGAGGGCCGTGACCTTCGAATCGATACCTATTTCGGCATATGTTCATTTTCGGTTTAAACCAGACCGGGTGGGTCGTTTGGGGTTATTTGGGGGCATTTTTATACTCTTTTGGGCTTGGGATTTTCTAAACAGTATCCTTATCTCTTATTAGCCGTGTGGATGCGATGTTGAGGATTGTGACCTTCGAATTGATACCTATTTTTGGCATATGTAGATTTTCGAATTAAACCTGATCGGGTGGGTTGTTTGGGGTTATTCTGGGGGCATTTTTGTACTTTTTTGGGTTGGGGATTCTCTAGAAAGTGTCCTTATTTCTTATTAGACGTGTGGATGCGATGTTGAGGGTCGTGAGCTTCGAATCGATTCCTATTTCGAC
>NW_025317736.1:0-34514 GCF_018873765.1 Telopea speciosissima
GATTTGCTTTTTCAATGATTTTTGGCAAAGTTCAGAAATAAGGTGGCGGGTTGGAAGGGGAAGCTCCTCTCATCCGGGGGTAGAGTAATAGTGTTACATCCGCACCGAGATTCTAATGGTTTATCTCTAACCTCGTGACGTGTAGATGGTGCCGCCATGTATGCCGGTGAGCTGTTTCGATGATGGTCAAACCCAACTACAAGATCATTGACTCGACACGGGTTTGCCTGTCGAGGAGAGGTTTCTCAACCGGCAAGTGGGGGAAATTGCGTCGACGATGACTTCACCGACTATCCTCCCAAGACAAACCCTAAGAGTGAAGAGTACCGGAGGAAACACCCCATGTCGTGCCATATCGACACTTCGTCTCTCGACGGTTAGCATTGTTGTGAGGAAACTCTTTGGGGTTACTGAGGACACACCGTGACGGGCAAGGGGTAAGCTACTAACCCTATTTACTTTGCGTTACTACCCTCTCGTAATTCTAAAGGTTTGGGCTAGTCTGTGGAGCTTTGATAGAAGGGTTGAGATAAGGATGTAAGTCCGCTGGTCAAATTCTGCTACTCGGCAGATTGACTCTTGTTTAATTAAAATGGCATAACTTCTTCTTCTGAACATCATTTGCTTTTATTCCAATTTTGTTAGAAACTAGATTCATAGAGCTAAATTTTATTAGAAGAAACCATTGTCCAATTTTGCCTCTAGGTGATCTGGAATTCCACTTAAAACCCAAATTTTACTGCTGTTTTACTACTAGTCTTTGCCACTGGTTGATCCGGATCAACCACTTCGATAGACCAGTGCTATTGTCTTGTGTAAATTTCACACCCGGTGTGTGGGGCCCAGTGTCTCACACCCCGAATCATCTCCCCGCACCTAATTTGACCCGTGGGAATATTGCCCCAACAATGTGACCATGTGGGGCCCACTTACAGGCTTAAGTGTTTAGGGATAGGCTAAAAAATAAGTTTTTCCTTAAAACTAACCTAGCCAAACAGACCCTAGGTCTTCTACCCATATATAAACCATCTTAACTCCAGAAATCTATCCCTATTCATTTAGTTGGAGGCAGAGGAGAGAAAAGAGGAGAAAAAAGGAGAAGAAGAAGAGGATAGGAAGGAAGAGAGCTTGGATTACACCATTTTGCTTGAGATCATCAAGGTAATACCCTAACCCCATGATTTTCCCCTCTCTTGAACCCTTGCTGTTTCTGTTTTGTATCTTTTCTGAAGTTTGAACCATAGATTTACCAATCTATTGGCCCCCATATTAAATTCTTCATATGTATGAGCTTAGGAACCCAAACCCATGAAGATGCAACCCAATCTGTTGCTGTAAATCCTTTTCTTTAAGGTTCCAGAACATGAAACACATCATTATTCAGATGTTAAAATGATATTCTGAATAGCAGTGACAGCTCATGCTCCCTACATGTGACTCCCATAGTTAGAACCCCAAACCCCCATGCATGCAAGCCCAAAACCTCTCTTTGTTTGCTCTCTTTAATTTCCAGAACTTGAACCTATCATGTATGTTAGTTACAGCCATGAAAATGTCTAATTAAGCATGTAAGATAAAACTAATTCCTACCCATGCATGTTCAATCTTCTCATCCCACCATGAAATCTAGCGACATATGATTTACCTGTGTCCCTTGATCATAAATCCCAGCTTTGGGTTAATAGAAACAAGCCCAATCCTTTGAAAACATCTTTTTCCTCGGGCTGTATAGGTACCGATCGACCACTACCGTAGAAACCATGCCCAAATGCAAGCTTGGTCAGCCCATGGCCCGTAAAACCTTGTGCTAGGCCTTTTATGTTGAACCCATAAAACCCTTTTCAATTTTTGCAGCTGTGATCCCATCTGGTCCATTGCCATGGTCCATTGGATGGACCAAGACAATTGACCACTACAGGGATCTTGGACTGTGTTGCCTTTGACCTACCCCTGTCCGGAACATCTTGCTAAGGGTCATTTGTGTGATCCATGCCATTTCATCATGTTGTATTTTAAGCTTTGGGTTGATTACTCTGGTCCATTGGATAGACTAATCCAATCAACCAAGACAAACCTTGATTGAAAAACCTCGACCTTAACATAGGGAATTGCTTAGAACAATACCTAGGGACCCCTTGGTGTGAGACCATGAACCCTTCCTTGATTTTGCTGCTGCAGCCCACTCGGTCCATTGGATGGACCCAGTACCAATCGACCACCGCCGCTGTCTTTCCGATTTGAGTCCGCCTGGGTTTAAAACTTAAACCAAGGGTACCCTGGACTCCATAGGCATTTACATAGCTATTAATGTTTGCGTTTGATTTATTTAACCCTAGGCTTTAACAACTTGTCCGTCAACGCGTATCGAAGTGCTTTTGAGGACCGCGGCCCTTCGAGCAAATAGATCTTAGCAAAGGTGAGTGGGTTTTGGGTGACATGGTTGGGTTTGAATATACTATTATGTATTATTATGTTATTGGTATCATTATCAAGCATATTGCATACTTGCATTATATAAATCTTGATTGATTGATTGATGTGAATGTGATTGTGAAATGTATTATTTCTTGTATCGGGTGACGGTGACGGTGCCGGTGCCGGGAAGCACCGGTGCTGCAACCCCAGTTATGTTTATATTACTTTCTATTGCCTGTCATATTGGTCTGTATGCGCCGTGCCGTGCTGGTACCCGGGTGATAGATTGAATGGGACGTTGATGTACCCGGAATACCTCTCGGGACGATAGGACTTGCATGTAGTATATCTGTGGCTAAGATCTTTATTCCCTTATGCTACGACCCTTACCAACATGGGTTTAGGTGTTGGGTAACTAGAGCTCCGGATTTTGTGGAGCGTTAGAGAGGCCAGTCATGGTAGTAATGGTTATCGGGGTCTGCCATTGGGTGGTTTTGGTGGCTTTGACCGGCGTAGGCCCCCTAGTGACAATTGAAGTTTCATTGTGGCGATAAGATAAGTGACCCACAGTGACTCCCGAGTTGTCACAAGTAGCATACACCATTGACTTAGTTTATGTGCTAGGTGGAAAAATGAATCTTACATGTCCATGCATCATGAACCAATGATAACTATGTGGTTGTTGTTTGTGCATTCCCCTTCTCTCTCTCACTAGCTCGGTGGAGCTAACCCCCCTTGTGCGCACCTTTTTAGATGTTGATGCAGGTGATGGTTATCTCGTTGGTCTCGAGTTTGGGGCTGAAACTTGGATCGAGTGTCAACAATGATGTAAGGGATGTATGCTGAAAGTTTGGTTTGAAACTGATGGACAGATTTGGAGTTATGGAGGTTTCCTAGTAGAAGTAGGAGAGAGGGGTAAAACTATAATTTCAGACAATTGGCTAGGTGGATGGTGCTGAAATTTGAATCGAGTCTCTCTTAGGGTTTGAGAAAGACTTGATCAAATTTTTAGCAGATTCTAATGGTTAGATTTGGCTGGGCAGAATTCCCACGAAAATCACCTTGTATGTGACCTTCTAGAAGGAAGAAGAATAGTTGCAGAATTTCTTACTTGTTACAGGTCTTCAATGGCAACAACTTTGAAGATGAACAATGGGGTCTCCCGATCTTCACAATGCAAGGAGATAAGTAGCAGCCCTCCCGATCTTCACAATGCAAGGAGTCGATTGGAGATCCACCAATCCCTTCAACCTTGATATTACTCACAAGGCACACTCACGATGGAGCTAAGGCAGCAAGCATAAAGCTAATTTTTATTAATCAAATTCGTATACAATGCTGGCCTCCCTTACAAACTTATATAGAAGACTCAAAAATAGACTTAGACACTAAAAAGGAATGGCTTAACCTTATCCCTAACCTATTAGGCAACTTAAACTGACTAGGAAACTCAAATAGACTCAAAATAGAGTCCTAATGACTTAAAACAACTTAAACTACTTAAAATAAAGAAGATTCCCTAGTAGCCAATAGGATATAAGAACCTCTTAGCCAATAGGATCACTTCACTTAAATTAGACCAATTGAACCAATTGGATGTGTTAGATATATGGCCAGAATACCGTGGGGGTATTCTGGACCTTTTTCTTTGTTATTTTGTTAGTTTTTGTATTATGTGGTTTAGTCCCACATTGCTCATGTACATATTTTACTATTCAATTATTCTTATAAATAAGAATGTGCTTGGGATGGATTAATCATCCAAGCATCGAGTTCTAAATCTGGTCCTCTTAACATGGTATCAAGCCGGATTAGAACTCGATTGCAATCCACGATCTCCTTCCCTCTCTAATTCTCGATCTTTCTCCCTTTCTCTTCTCTTTTCTTCTCTTCTTCCCTTTGTTTCGTTTTGTTCTTCTCTGTCCCATAGGGCAGCACTCGATGAGGTGATCAATTGATCCACTGCTGCCCTCCTTTACCTCATCCCATGATATGAAGAATTGATCGATAAGGTGTCGCACTCCTTTGTCGCGAATATTGAAGACTTCAGCCTTCATTGACAGATTCACACTATATTACAAGGATTTTGTTCACTATATTGGAGCTTCGACCTGCGCAGATCAGTATTCCAAGCACCTACATCAAGCTACATCAAGTTCCAGCCCTCAAGATCGATATCTCTTCACACTTTCGTGGTTTTTTTCAAAACCCCGACAATTGTCGATCTTGGGGTTCCACTTATCGCTTAATTCTGATTTTTTGAGGAGTGCTTCACATCTGTTCAAGTGTACTTCGACCGCAATTTCAGCCTCACACAGCCATTTTCCAGGCCTCATATCATCTTATCGATTTCAGCAATTTCAGGTTTTTTCAAAACCCCGAAAATATCGATCTCAAGGTTTTCTCGCCTGCGTTGCGATTCTTGGAGACACTTATTCCTTTATTATTAGAGGGCTTTCATCCTTGTTTCAGCCCTTAACTTGGAGGTGTTCTTGGCTTTCTCTTCACAACAGCCCTCTTCTCCGATTTGGGATTCTTCACTGTCTCCATGGGTGACTCTATGGATTCGATCGCTACTTATGTTGGTGATGGAAACAAGAAACCGTAGTATCATACTTTCTCTCCAAATCCAATCAAGTTGGATGGCACCAATTACCTACTTTGGTCTAGGTCTGCCTCCTTTGCCATTGCTGGCCGTGGCCTTACTGGTCATATTAGGGGATCCACTCCTATGCCTACTGAGGTTGGGGCTGCTCAAGACAAGTGGCTTGCCAACAATGGAGTTCTTATGTCCTACTTGATTGGTTCTATGGTTACAGATCTACAACACAATTTTCTTCTTCTTGATACACCTCGTAAATTTGGGCTGCTTGCAAGGAGACTTATGGACAGCTTGGCAATGATGCAGGTATATGAAATCAGGAAGAAGGTCCTTCACACTACTCAGGGAGAATTGACAGTCTCCAAATACTATGCTACCTTGCGCAGCCTTTGGCAACAATTGGACCATTTTTCTGATTTTCACCCAAGTACAGCTGCAGATATTACTTCTTATAAGCAACACATGGACAAGATCAGGGTTTATGATTTCTTGGCAGGATTAAATGTGGAGTATGATCAGATTCGGGTTCAAGTGTTGGGTCACAAGCCTTTTCCCACACTTGAACAGTCCTATGCCCTCGTCTCCTCTGAAGAAAACCGTAGGGCTGCCATGTTGCACCCTCCTATTACTGACAGATCAGCTCTCCAAGCTGCTGCCCCTGCCACTCCTACACCTAGTGGCATTGCTTCTCTTGGTGATTCTACTACAGGGTCTGTTGTTTGTGAGTACTGTCACAAACCTTACCACACCAAGGAGAAGTGTTGGAAACTTCATGGGAAACCCGCTGATTTTGAAACTAAAAGGGCTGCCAAGACAAAGATAAAGACAAAGACCAAGGCCCATCGATCGAGATCAGCATCGCAACTCCCGCATCGACACCGGTCTATCCCAGATGATCTACAGCCCTCCTTCGTATGCTCAGACTTCCGCCGCCGCTCTACTACATCGCCATCGCCAATTCCTCGCCTCCTTCAGTTCACACTTTGCCCTGGCCGTATTCCATTTGTAGGTCATTGTGCTTCGTGGCTTCCCATCCTGGATCATAGATTCTGGAGCTACAGATCATATGACCGGTTCCTCTAGTCTGTTTCACAGATATTCTCCCACTTCTGGGAAAGATAAGGTCAAAGTGGCTGATGGGTCCCTTTCTTCAATATCTGGAAAAGGACTCATCAATCGCACTTCCTCTCTTCCTTTGTCTTCTGCTTTTACATATTCCTAATTTTACTACTAACCTTCTTTCCATTAGTAGTATTACTCGTGATCTTAATCGCAAAGTCACTTTTTTCCTCTCATTGTGTGTTTCGGATCGCCTCCGGGAAGACGATTGATTGGGTAAAGTGCATGGTGGCTTGTACCTGCTTGATGACGGTCGCTTCTCTCCACCACCTTTGCCTTCTCCGCTGCATCAGAACTCCTTGGTCTCTTCTGAACTTTACCAGTGGCACTCTCGGTTAGGTCACCCCCCTTTAGGAATTTTAGCTCATTTATTTCCTCGTTTGGTCACCCTACATACTAAGGATGACTTTTTTTGTGAGGCTTGTGTTCTGGCCAAACAGACACGTTCAAATTATCCTATTTCAAATAAAAGGAGTTCTTCTTGCTTTAATTTGGTACATTCTGATGTTTGGGGCCCTAGTCGCAAGCCCTCTATTTCTGGTCATCGCTGGTTTGTCTCTTTTATTGATTGTCATTCTCGGAACACTTGGGTATATCTTTGCACACTAAAAATCAGGTTTTCTCATGTTTTCAGCATTTTCATAAGTCGATTCAAACTCGCCTGTGCTACTCTCCAAATATTGAGAAGTGATAATGGAACCGAGTTTACTGAATCACAATTTCAAAAATATTTGGCTGATCATGGCATCATTCACCAAACTAGTTGTGTTGATACCCCTGCCCAGAATGGTGTGGCAGAAAGGAAAAACCGTCATTTGTTGGAAATGGCCCGGGCTTTGATGTTTGGGAGGAATGTTCCTTCTCAATATTGGGGGGATGCGGTTCTCACTGCCGCCTATCTTATCAATAGGCTCCCTTCTCGGGTTCTTAATTCCCGTACCCCCTCTGATATTTTACTGGGTCATTCCTCCTTTATTGTCCCTCCCAAAGTATTTGGGTGTGTGTGTTATGCTAGGGATACCAGATCTCCAGGCAAGCTTGAGCCTCGTGGGCTCCGTTGTATTTTCTTGGGTTATTCTCCAACCCAGAAAGGTTATAAGTGTTACCATCCCCCTTCCCGTCGTACCTTGGTGAGTATGGATGTTGTTTTCCATGAGACCCTTTCTTATTATTCTTCACCACCTCTTCAAGGGGAGAGTTCTAGTGAAGATGTGCCCTTTGAGATTCCTCCACTAGAGGTTCCTCCGGCGCTGCCCACCTCCTTCGATCGATGCCCAACCTCCTTTGGATGATGTCCCAACTCCTCCGCTGTTCCTCCCTCACCTAATGGGAATCCTTTACGGGGGAGACCATCGAAAATAGTGTTGTTAATGTTCCTCTTCGTGGGGAGCGACTCACCCGAGAACTATTGGTGCATTTCGTAAGAGAATTGACAATTCCAACATACTCACCTACACGAGGGGCAGAACCAACAGAGGGCAGTTGCAATCCCCTTTAGCACCAATACCCATCCAATTGCCGGCTCCAGATCCAGATCCTCCATCTCCTGGTAATCCCTCTTCATCCGACCTACCTATTGCTCACCGCAAAGGTACTAGGACTTGTACTTTACATCCCATATCTCGTGTTGTTTCTTATAGCTCTCTTTCTCCATCTTTTCGTGCTTTTGTATCCTCTCTTTCTTCTGTTTCGATTCCTAAAACTTGGCAGGAAGCATCTACAGATGGAAAGTGGAAGGCAAGCAAGGTTGGAAGAAATGAGAGCACTACATAAAAATAATACATGGGAGCTTGTGACTCTTCCTCCGGGAAAGAAACCAGTTGGATGTAGATGGGTCTTCGTGGTCAAACAGAAGGCTGATGGTTCTGTGGATCGATATAAGGCACGTCTGGTTGCAAAGGGGTTCACTCAAACTTATGGAGTTGACTATCAGGAGACCTTTGCACCAGTGGCGAAGCTCAACACTGTCCGGGTGCTATTATCTTGTGCTATAAATCTTGGGTGGGATCTTCAACAGTTAGATGTCAAGAATGCCTTCCTCCATGGGGAGCTTGAGGAGGAGGTATATATGGACATTCCACCAGGCTTCTTCGATGACAGACCAAGGGCAAGGTCTCGTAGATCAAGCGTGCACTTTATGGGCTGAAACAATACCTAGGGCATGGTTTGGCGATTTCACAAGACTATGATTTCAAAGAGTTATAGGCGAGTAATGCTGATCACACTTTGTTTATCAGACGAGTTGGTGACAAGGTAACTCTTCTCATAGTCTATGTGGATGATATTGTGGTCACTGGTAATGATGGTGATGCTATCAGGGATTTGAAGCTCCTCCTTGGCCGTGAATTTGAGGTCAAAGATCTTGGTCCTCTGAAATATTTTCTAGGGATAGAAGTTGCTCGCTCTTCAAAGGGCATCTTTCTTTCTCAACGAAAATATGTCCTTGATCTATTGATCGACACAGGGTCGCTTAGGTCGTCATCCTTCGATACTCCTATGGAAGCTACTACAAAACTTAGGGAGAAAGAGGGTGAGCCTGTTGACAAGGGTATTTATCAGCGGTTAGTGGGCAAGTTAATCTACCTTTCTCACACACGACCTGACATTGCAGTTGCTGTGAGTTTGGTGAGCCGCTCATGCATGATCGCTATTCCTCTCATATGGATGCAAATCGTCGTATTTTGAGATATTTGAAGTCCGCTCCCTGAAAGGGAATCCTTCTATCTCCCACGGGTCACCTTAATATTGAGGCCTATACCGATGCCGATTGGTGGTTCTCCCGACAGAAATCTATCTCCGTTCTGCCTTTGTTGGTGGGAACCTTGTCACATGGCGAGCAAGAAGCGTAATGTTGTGGCGGTCCAGCTCGGCCGAGTTTCGTGCGATGGCCCAAGGAATTTGTGAACTCGTGGCTTAGAGGATTATTACAGGATATCGGTATTGCTATTCATCTTCCCATGATGCTTTATTGTGACAATAAAGCAGCCATTAGCATTGCTCATAACCCTGTCCAGCATGATCGTACTAAACACGTGGAGGTTGACCGACATTTCATCAAGGAGAAGCTTGAGGCCGGCCTCATTTGTGTTCCTTTTGTGAAGTCTACTGATCAACTGGCTGATGTGTTCACCAAGGGACTGAGTAGCAAGTTGTTTCATCCTATCTTAGTCAAGTTGGGCATGCATGATATATATGCTCCAACTTGAGGGGGAGTGTTAGATATATGGCCAGAATACCGTGGGGGTATTTCTGGACCTTTTCTTTGTTATTTTGTTAGTTTTTGTATTATGTGGTTTAGTCCCACATTGCTCATGTACATATTTTACTATTCAATTATTCTTATAAATAAGAATGTGCTTGGGATGGATTAATCATCCAAGCATCGAGTTCTAAATCTGGTCCTCTTAACAGGATGCAACCAATTTAAACCGGCTCAATTAAAAACACACAATAAAAACTAAGTATTGGGCTAATCCCGTATGCAACCTATGTACCCCTATTTTAGGCCCAGAAAAGTGGCCTATTACATTAGAAACCCATGGGATCAAAGGCCCAACATGTATGTAACCCAACGACTTATTTCTAATGAAACAAGCCCTATTTGGTGATGAATCTGCATCACATGGATTCAGATGTCATAGAGAGACCATCTTTCACAATTGGACAACCCAAAAGGAAAGATATTTGTAGACGAGGGCGCTTAGCCCCTTGTCTTTCCGTTAGTATCTTATGTGTTCAACGCCAAGGACGTCCATATAATAAAAATCAATTAAATGCAGCAGCCAATTAAATAGTGTAAAGGAATCTAAAATTCTAAATTCCTTCATTAGAAATCTACACCACAGTTTGAACAATTCAATATGGAAAGAGTTACAGTGCAAAGAAGTAGAAGTTAAAATCTATGTTAAAATTTACAAAGAAATATTTTAAAAGTACAATTGAAGATTACAACTTCTCTGCTCAAAAATAAAAAAAAGAAACAACATAGAGTGACAATGATACAAATGAAATTTTAAATATAATTTCTTAAAAGAAAAGCAAAAGCTGTTGATTTTGAACCCATATTGAATCAAGAAATAATAGTATTAGAAGATAATCAAAAAAAATTCATGTTACATTTATTGACCTGAACAGGGAGAGACTCCCAACGTAGGCCAGACTTCCCGCTTAACCTTGGTCTGCGGCTCCCGGCCCCGCAAAGAGATACTCTCTTCCCCAATACGAAAGACAAAAAAAAAAGAACCCTAACAAAGCTGCATGTAAAGGGGATAAGGAATTGAGCTCAACGAACTATGAAAAAATGGAAAATACATGACCATAACACAGATAAACATAGAGAAGGAGTATGACTAAACCGTTGATCAGGTATGAAGTCTACCGTGGAAGACTCAGTGTCGGACAGACAGCCGTGAAGGAGAAAGAAATTAAGAACAAAGAAGAAGATCGGTCGGCTGTCTGGTCTCTCCGTCTCCTAACCGTAGAAGAAAATAGAGGAGTGGAATAAGGGCTTAAGCTCAACGAAACTATGAAGACTGAAAAAAACCTAAACCCAAACACACACACACAAGATAAAACCCTGATCAGACAACAACGTAGACCGTGAAAGACGAACAAATGCAGAACAAAGAACGAGATCGGTCCGCTGTCTGGTCGCTCCATCTAAGCTCATCAAAACTATAAGACAAAACTCTAAACCCTAACCCAAAGAAAGAGAGAAAGAAAAGAAAACCGTGATCAGACGAGGACGTAGATCGTGAAAGAAGAAAGAACAAAATCTGTCCGCTGTCTGGTCTCTCCGTCTCCTAACCCTAGCTGTGGAACTCACAAAAAGGGCAAAAAAAAAGTCCGGAGTTTGGAATGGGTTCGCGAGAAAATTTCTATAAACAGAAAGAGGGGAGCGTACGGACAGGGTATGGGGACAGAACCAGAGCGTCGAACCTAGATCACCGTCATCGCCATCGATGGGGGGTTGTGCGGAAGTGGTGGGTAGTGTGAACGAGAAATAGGGGGGCTGTGCAGGAGATATAAACAGAGGAGGGAGAGAGTAAAATCAAAGGATTTCCAGAGAAAAAATATAACCTACCTCACCGAAACGGCGGCTACCGAATGGAGCGATTCCAAAAGTCCACAGCGAGGCGAGCTTTACCTAAGATTGTTTTCAGGTTTTCCGTGACCATCAAAACATGATAGTCGGATCTCAACAGGTCGCCATTGGAGACTATCAGAGAGTTATGGGAGTCGATTTGGATTGAATATATATTAAGAGAGATGAAAGTTTTATATTATTCTTAATTTTTAATGGTATTACGTTGTGGGAGAAACGGAATGTACACATGACAGTTGTAACTTGTAATGCGCGTCCCATATCTCTTCTCTCTCTCTCTCTCTCCTATATCTCTTCCTTATTTTACCAGTCAGTTTTTTTTTCCCTATTTATTTTACTTGACAAATTAACCTTTCTTTGTTGTTATTTCTTTTTAGGGAGAGGCATAGGCCCCGGCCCTTTCCAGGGCCAAGCCTAACCCAAGCCCGCCCTGATTGGCCTTAATTGGTTAGGGCCTGACGGGTTGGCCTTGATTGGCCCTAATCCTGTTTCACCATCCAGGATCGGGCTGAGCCTGACCTTGACCCTAAACTTAACCTGCAGAGATTTAACATGATAATGTAATGCTATACCCGATCTAGGGAATTCCAGTGGATCACATGTACAAGAATAAGAATCAAATTAAGAGAAAATTGAATAACTCAATCGGAAAAAAAAAATAATATGATAAAATTTTGGTAGATTGTTCTAATTAATCAGTATAACAGGTCTACAGAAGATGATCTAAATATGACGGACAAATTCAAAAGTATAGAGTAATCTTACTTGGAGTAGGAAAGTTGGAAACCGGCAGAATTTGATGGGTAGGTCTATGGGGTTTCAGATCAGAATAAGACAATGTAATTACAATCAAATACAGATTAACTTGAGACTAGAAAACAGAGAAAAATCGAGTTTCAAAAATCAGAATTGAAGATATTTAGTAAGAGAAGGAATTTTGAAATTGATAGGTAATGTAGGTCTAAAATCATATTCGGATTCAGCAATAGTAGTAGAATAAAAATTTGGGGTTCGATCTAGAAAATCAGTAACAAAAACTGAGATCTAGAAGAAATATAATAGTAGTAGGACTTCTAGTTTTGATTTGAATGGATCAAATTTTGAAACCAAAACCGTAACTAGTGTAAGCTATTTCCAAATATTATATTGGGCTTAATTAATTATACTCTAATCTATTGGTGTGCGTCCATGGACATAAAACCCGGTGTAGGACTACTTTAAGGTTTTTTTTTTTGGGAGAATAAAATTCATTACTAAAAGAATAACAACCCTCAAATAGGACAGAAGAAAATAAGAACCAGCAGCAAAGGCTCAAACAGGGGAGCCCACTGGAATAAGGGAGATAGAAGAAAGACCCCAGGATACAACAATGAGTCTGTTCCTTGGGGTGTCAATACAAGTAGAGGGAGCAACTAAACTAAGTTTAGAATTGATTTCGAAGGAGATGGAATCCCAAATTTGGTTGGAAGATCTAGTTTTGGAGTTCCATTTCCGAAGATTGCGCTCCATCCAAATGTGGATGATGGCTGCAGAGAAAACCATTCTCCCGATTCCATCACAAAGAGTAGAACCACCGAAGGTCGTGTCAACCCAAATCCATTCTCGGTCAAAAGGTAGGATCCTTCTGTTTCTCGGCCAGCATTTGGAAAGGATACCCTTCCAGATAGAACGGCGAAGGGGCAGTCAAAGAAAAGATGATTTGCATCTTCAATCCCATTCCAACAAAGGCCACAATTGGGAGAGACCATGATGTGGCGGTGTCTGAGGAAAGCTTGCGGTGGGAGGCAGTTGGAGAAGACTCTCCAGACCGTGAAGCTGTGTCGAGGGATGTGGTGATGTGGCGGTGTCTGAGGAAAGCTTGCGTTGGGAGGCAGTTGAAGAAGACTCTCCAAACCGTGAAGCTGTGTCGAGGGATGTGATGCTTGTACCAAACAAATTTCCTCCAAGGAACAAGCGGGAGGCTAGTTCTAACAAGATCCCAAGCTGATTTAGTACTGAACTTTCCCAAAGTGCTAGGCAGCCAAGAGACACAATCGTCCCTAGTGAAAGGTCTTCTGGAAATAGATAGCAGTAAAGTCCAGATGGAAGTAAGAGTAGGGTTAGAGGAGTCAAGGGGATCCCAACCATCGGCATTAAGAATATCACCCACCAAGGCATTTCTAGGCAGCCCTGAGTCATAGATCATTTTGGGGCTGACATGGTGAATTAAAGCAGAATACCCAAAGGGTGCCAATGATCTAACTAGAGTAGGGTGGAGTTCCCATTACCAATGTGAGATTAGATAGATCCAAGAACCAATGATCTATTATCAAGAATCTTGCGCCAGGTCCAAGAAGCATCCGAAGCTTTGGGACAGTCCAAATAGAGTCCGAACGGAGAAGGCCCAAATATATTCAGTCCACCCAAATACTTTTAGCCTTTGACACAATCTTCCATAATAATTTGATAATGTCGGCTGAATTCACATCTTTTATCCTTTTAATTCCCAAGCCTCCTTCCACTAATGGATGGCAAACCAAGTTCCAACTGATAGACCGAAGGAATCTTATAGCATCAGAGCCTTTCCAAAGGAAAGAAGACACGAGGGACTCCAAAGACTTAATGATGGACTGAGGCAGCTCGTAGATACTAGACCAGTAGATGTAGGAGGCTTGGAGAACAGACTTGACAAGCACCAAGCGACCTGCATAAGAGAGAAGTTTGCCTTTCGAAAGTTGAAGACGTGATAAGATCCAGCATAGGAGTACAGTGATGAGCCGATAATCTTGTCGGGATCAAAGGAAGGCCCAAATATTTCACAGGAAGCTGACCAATACTGAAGCCACATATACCCTTAAAAGCAGCCTTGACATCATCAGGGACCCCGACTAGGAAGAGAAGAGACTTGAGGGGGTTGATGTGAAGCCCCGATAAAGCTTGAAAGTACTGTAAACAGTTCATGATAGACTCAAAAGAGGTGATGGAGGCCTTGGAAAAGATCATGAGATCATCAGCGAACGCCAAATGAGAAAGCTTGAGGGCTTTGCATTTGGGAATGGGGGAGATGAGGAGCTGATCTATACATAACTGAATTTCCCTAGATAGGAATTCCAAAGCTAGAGTGAAAAGGTAGGGGGAGAGTGGGCAGCCTTGACGCATACCTACAGTGGAGCCAAAGTAGCGTGCAGGGCTGCCATTAATAAGCACAGAGAACCTGGGAGTGGAGCTACAACAATGAATCCAATGAATGAAGACTGAAGGAAACCTCATTTTGCTCAAGACTTTGGCTATAAAATCCCATCTCATAGAATCGAAAGCTTTGTGTATATCAATCTTCATAAGAGCAGCCTGGGAATGGTTTTTTCTCTCAAAGCCTTTGACAATCTTATTGCACAGGAGAATATTGTCACAACTACTTCTACCCGGGACAAAGGCAGACTGGTTTTCACTGACTAGAAGATCCACCACAGTTTTGAGCCTGGAAGAAAGGATCTAAGCTATGAACTTGGGGGGTATACTAGTATTTTCTACTATGGGAGTGGACAAGGATTAGGGTTTTGTATTATAAATATAAGGTTGGGGTCCCTGCAATCACTTGATCTCATTCTCTGTTCTTCCCACCAAGAATGTGAGAAGTGTGTGAGTGAGACAAGGAGACTGGAGAAGATCCTAACCAAGGCTTCATTCGCAAATGATGGCGACACAAAGGATAATTGATTATTCTATATTTTTCTTCTCCAACATATGTGGGTGCAAGGTACACATTGTTTTTCCTGTTCTTTTTATTCAATCATGTTCTGATTAACTGTATGGGGATGGATTAGGGTTTCACAAAACTCAAAGATTTTCTAACAATTGATAGTAAAGCCATCCATACAGACCTAGAATCGATTGCTTGCATGTTTAAAAACTTTAATCGATTTTTTAACGACGAAGAACGAATTTTTCGTCGGATTTTCGGCAAATCCATACATGTTTCCGCCGCTGCATGAATTTTTGTCTGGTGAAATTTTTTTCAGACACCACCGTGAGAAAGCTCTCGACGAGACGAGCAAAATGGCGGGTGGATCGCCTTGGCCGGTGTCGGATGCGCTCTCATGTGCCAACTGAACGGCGAGTAGATCTCACTCGCCAAAGGTTTTTTTTTTTTTTTTTGAAGGGGAATATTCGTTACTTGCATGTTAAGTTTGACCGAGCCAAGGGAACCCAACCCGGTCAATCAGACCCGACCAAAGATTTACTGTCCCGACCAACTCTGACCCGACCCGACCCGAGACCTGAATGGTCTACCCAGAAATTGGACTGACACCCAAAGTGATTGGCCCCAATCGAACCAGTTGGCTCATCGATTCAGCCCCGGTTTTACTTAAATTGAACCGTTGTCTTTGGTTTGAACCATCTTATTTATTGTTTATAATCAGAAACTTCCAGAGGCCCATATGAGTTCATTTGGATGAATTTTGAGGTGCGGTTTTTTCTGAGTTGTCTGTTTTTTCGTGCTTTTTGGTTTGTTATATAATATGACATACTTTGGATAATCATAGAGCACGATTTTGATATTTTTTTGTGTTTTCTTGTACCCTTGAATGCATGTTTAGGCCAATTATAATTGTTAATGAGCATGGAATGGTAGCCAGGCATTATATGGCTCATAATGTGAAGTTAATGATTTTTTATGTGCATTGTTTTACTGTAATCCCACATGTATGAGCTACAAAGGTAGTTACATGATATTACGGTGGATACAGACTCGATTTTCTCTATATTTTAATTGCAAGATGTTATGGGTGTCCCGGTTTTGGGGTCTATTGATTAAGTGAAGTACTTAAATGTATCAAAGTGACTTTAATGTCAAAGTTGATTTTGTGCATAAGATTTTGGAACCCCCAATATGGCTGCAATAGTTAGGATTGCAAAGTGTCATGATGGCATTAGGCGAGACCCACCAAAGTGGCATGCTTGGTTCCTATTGTGATGTTATTGTAATTCAAGGATACATAATTCCATTGGTAGCAAAGTAGATAATGTTTATCCAAGGGTGACATTGTCAAGGCTTAAAAGTTTTATGCACAATAAATTGAGAAGCATGGCCTAGGGGTTTCTAATCACCCAAAGATGGAAGAGATTTTTGAACTTCATTGCCTTCTCGCAGTAGTTACGGTGAGAGGACCAATGCATTTTTTGACCCAAAGCTTTAAAAATGTAGTGCGGTCGGAACTCTTGTTTGCTAGTTCTAATTGCTGGCATGGTTCATTAAATGTGGATATATCACACCAAAGTGTTGGTCGACTTAGATTGAAAAATAAACTAGATGTGTTTGCCTTGTAAAATGTGTTTTTGCACATGTCTAGCTGCACAACATATTTTATGGGAAACTATGAAAGGGTTGGGTGGAATCCACCAAAGTGGGACATCTTATATTTTTCTGGTATCGTTTTAGCAGCAAAGTTTGTGACATTTGCCCAAAGGTGTTGTCATCTAAGCTAAGGAAACACATGTTGGAAATGACAGTAATCTATAGGTTCCTTCTGCCCTAAGGTGATGGGATTTCTAGGAATTACTATTCTTTTCGCGGTAAATGTAGATGAATAAGAGAACCAATGCATTCTTAGCCCAAAGGATAGGGATGTAGTAACGGTTGTAACTCTCATTTGGTTTTATTTTGGTAATTGCATTAATTATGTAATTGATTGGCCTATTTATTCATAATTAATAGCTTGATGATTGTTTTTTGTTCTTCAATGCATGATGTCTATTTTTTTGGGAATATTTCCATGCATGATGTCTATTTTTTGAGAATATTTTTCTACTGTTCTTACTCGCATTGAAACAACTATAAGGGAAAATAGGTTGTGAACGTAAAAGTGAGTTTAGGATTACTGTCCAAACTTGATGCACTTAGAAACACTCTAGGAGATAAGATCTGCAGGATAGAATAATGGGAACATGGAAAAAAATAGTTTTGTGTAAAAGGCACCCAATTATGATGATATTAAAGATACTTGTGCTATTGGGCCACATAGATATTCAGTGGTTCCAAATACATTAAAATCAAATGTATTCAAGTAAGAAAAGGCTTAATGTTTTGAGTTCAGACTGTTATTTCAAAAGTTTTATACAATTCACTTGGTGGTACATTTCTTGTTTTAGGTAATCAGTGAGAGTTTATTGCTTGTTTTGATTAATTAGTGGGAGCTCAGTGGGAGTTTATTCATCTTGCTTAACTGTTATGTTGCACACTTGGTTTGTTGAGCATGGATATTTGTGAATGTGTCTGGTTTTGCTTAGTTTAGCATTTATATACATATTTTTGTTGATATGTCAATGTTTCAAGGCGGTAATAGCCAGAGGCAGTATTTAGCCAAAGTTAGGCGGTAAGCCAAGGTTAGATATTAACTGGTTTTGTAGCGGTTTGCCTAAGGGGTGATGGTTAATATCAAAGTAAATGACCCATAAGGGCATGACAACAAGCTTTATGTGATCACAGGTCGGTTGTCATGATTAATTTTCTGTTTTCGATTCTTGTTAGTAGGTTTGTGTTTGTGACTGACAGAAAGTTGTACGCCGTATATTGAGGTGTATATTTTGCTGTTGTTCGACATAAGTCGATTTGTTGGCGGAATCAAGGTTTTAAAGTGGTAATTTGTAATGTGACTCAATGGGCATAAAACCCAGCTTGAGACTACTTTAAGGTTAATGGGGGTATACCAGTCTTTTTCATTGTGGGGGTGGACAAGGATTAGTGTTTTGTATTATAAATACAAGGTTGGGGTCCTTTCAGTCACTTGGGGCTATGTATGACAACCATTTTGTTTAAAAAAATTGGTTCTGAGTCAGAATCAATTTTTTTTGTTTCTAGATTTTTTGAGTAATTCTATACCAACAAATGTTGTATGGTAAACCTGATAAAAAATTGATTATGCTACTACAGAGAAACATAAATATGTATGGATTGTCATTTTAACAGAAACAGTTTTCTCTTCTAATTCTATCAAATGACATAAAAATCTCATCCCTTGACATAATTTACGTAACACAAATGAATGAGAAAATATCACTTATATCAACATGTCCAAAATAATTTCAATACTAAACATAATGTTCTTACACATAAAAAAAAAACTATTGATTAGTTTTCATTCAATTGGAGGTGTGTTTTTTGATAAAGTCAACTGGTTTGCAATGTTCTTTCTAAGTCATCCATCTCTCTTTCCCTATTTCTTTAGTTAGAATTACCATATTCAGGTGGGATACAACCATCATCATCATCAGGGGGTCTCTCTAAATTGTTATCATCTCCAAACCACACAAAATTTGTGTTAGCTCGTTGTTCTTTCCGAATGAAGTTGTGTAGGGCACAATATGCAATGACAATACGACTTTGGGTCGGAAGAGGAAAACGTGGCATTTTGCTTAGTATAGGAAATCGTTGTTTCAACAACGCAAAACTGCGTTCAATAACATTCCTAACACTCGAATGTCTTTGGTTGAAAAGTTCTTTAACGGTTCGCGCTCTTCTTGACTCAAAATCTCGGAGATGATACCGTTGGCCCTTGAATGGAGTTAAAAACCCTGTAGTAGGTGGATATCTAGAATCTAATACGTAATACTTGCCTACAATATAATTGTTGAAAGATTATGTCAATATAATATTTTGATAATGCTTTTTACAAAAAAAATAAAAATAAACATTTTGATAAAGCTACCAATAGAATATTATTAAATGATGATGGTTTTGTATTTTACCAGGAGGAGGATGAGGAAAGTGTAAGGTTGAATCTGTGAGTGCCGCTGCAAATACTCAACAATCATTTGCGGATCCCTCCTAGTCACTATTCATAAAAGTGAATTTCATATCATGTGAACAAGCACACATGACGCTCTGTGCTGTTTCTCCCTTTCTCCCTCTATAAGGTATTTGTTTGTGTAGAGCAACACGTGCATCCATATGACTTCCATCGATAGCACCAATACAATCTTAATACAATCCATCATATGCACCGAATTAAAAGGTATCACAGTAAAATAAATAGTGGTAATATGTATGTAAAATTTTTCATTCAAATTGCTCTTCCCTTGAAAAAAGGATACTTTTGGGATTATCAGCAATTTCTGGGGCGATCTGATCAAATGGTGGTGGTCTTATGTTAACTTCTCCTAACTTAAGGAAAACCTCCAGTACTCTATTAAAATGCCTACCAATGGTTTCTAGTGAATGCTGAGAATGTTTAGCTATATCTCTAACCCGCTCGTTTCGACCAATCATAGTTATGAACATTGTTAGTTGCTCGTCAACTCTAACATATCGACTATCTTCCAACCATCCCTGCTCCCGCATTATAGTACAGAGGTTGAAGATGAGATGTTATTCCATTTTGTATTATTCATAACACCTATCTACATGACCTTCCTAGACCTCACGTACACGTTTTGGGCCTGTCAGTGCACTATCATGAATGGACTCTTTAGTGTGCAATGAACTCTCTTGTGCACATATAAGTGGAGTCATACACATAACCAAATCTTCTTCAGTTTCTTCCATATCTAGTTATTCCAAGTTTGCTCTAGACATCCTAGAGTATCATGTAAAATACGATCAATCAATAAAGTATTAGAATTTAATGAAGGAAAAAATAGACATACATTCTCAAATAAGAAAGTCATCAAGCATATAGAAACTATAGCAAACATCCAACATGTATGATTACAATCATCTACAATTAAAAACATCCGACGGAATTATATGGCTTTGGTCCGACCGTCAAAGGGTTTTCGGGATAGCCTGCTTCTTTGTTCCTGATCTGACCAAGGTAATGAAGCTCGGTAAGTTATTTGCATCCGAACCACTTTGTTAAGAGGATTAGTATGCTGCCAGTATTTCGCTGGTTCATTTGTGCTTTTGAATGCAATATGGCACATAGCATTACTGTTACCAAGCTATCCAAGTCGGTGTGATTTTTAGGTTTGGTCTCCAAACTTGCTATGCTTCCGTAGTTCCAAGGGTGAGAGTTGACCAATGCCCATTAATTGGTTTTCATCTTCGCAAAAATTAAATCTTCTTTAGGAACCGTCTGCAGCTTCGAAACTATTCCCTCGGATCTTGCTGGGCTTGACCATTGAGCACTCAAAAGTCAAAGCTCTATTCAATGCATTCTTCGAGTTCTGCAATTGAAAGGTCTAGTGCAAAAATATTATAATATAAGAACTATGTTGATAAAGACCGATGAGTCTTCCTTGAAAGAAGTTTGTGTCCAAGTACGAGAAGCTCTATCTTGGTCAGTAGGTCAAGCTCCTCAAGGTCAGCAAAGAACAAACATGAGAGCGGTGCGTTGGCAGAGGAGAAAACCTTGCCATTCCATCGTCTCAGAGTCTATTGCTCCTGAATCTTCTGGAGCGGAAGCAAACAATTGCATATGGTGGTGGGCGAGGAAAATCAACTATCACAAAACCCTCTGCAAAAGTGTGAACAGTTGGTCGCGGCTAAGAGGAGAGGGAGAAGATGGTGTTTGGGGGGAAGGGTTTTGAAATTGTAAGTCCTAACTAGGGGGTTCAAATTAATATTGGGTTTCTTTTTGTAGTAATATATTGGGGGTTAAAACTTTCATTTTCATTTTTAAGTTAACATTGTTAGACTTTAAGAGGAGGGATGAAGTTTTGGAAAAAAGATGGAAGTAGCCTTAGTTTCGAGCATAACACGGGAGGTCTGAGTAATTTTTTTCCAACTTTATTTTACATCTATTAGTTTTGATTTTGAAAAGATTTATTTAATCCCTAAAGTAAGTTACTTATGGCCTATGTAGTCCAAGAAGAAAACAAAATTGAAATTCTTAAAATTTCCCAATGTCAGTTCTATCTAAGCTCCTAAGTGCCACTCTTTGCCACCTCTATTCACACCTTAACTGCACTTTTCCTAAAATATCTCAACTCCTTCAGATTTCGTCGGGCTAGTCGGATTGCAGGTCCCCTTAACCATTCCCTAGACAAAGGGTTTGAAGAACGCCAAAAAATTTAAATCAAACTTCATAAAATACTCGTCCAAGCAGGTGCTCCTACTCTTTGTCCATCATCGATGGCCATCATTGTGCTTGGATGGGTGTCAAAGAACTCTGAAGGGCATTTCGAACCTTCAAAAAATAGGGGGGGGGGGGGGTAATGACGACCTTAGATTTATAGGATGAACCCTTACATGTGGTTGAAGGAAAAATCCCCTTGAATATTCAAAAAAATAGAAACCAAACATAATTCTTAAATAGTACTGAAGGTTAGGAATTCAATTCCCTATTTTTTTTTCCGGATTTTAAGGGGAGGGGGCGGGAAACCTCAGAAAAATATGTGAACCAAAAAAATAGAACATGTCTGATTTTTTCCAGTTCATCCAAATGATATCCAATTTTGAACACTATGATTACTACAAGTAGATAAAGGGGACCTATTCCCCTTTAGGATGGTTCATTCAATCCAACTTCTTTGACAAATCAAGAAGTTGACCACGGATATGTTAGTGCAATCAATCCAGATGTGTCCAATTCCTCCCTAAGGTTGCCATTATATGATTTGGTGTCAAATTTAAACAGGAATCGAAAATCGAAATCAAACCGGACCGAATAAGCTAAAATGATGACCCAAATGAAATTCATTTAGGTTTGAGTATTGGCTTTCAGAACCGATTCGATTTTCGGTTTGGTTCGGTTCAGGATTTAGTATACGAACCAAATTTTAGAAATGAAATGAACAGAATTTGGATACTTATTATATTATAATATAATATTAATATATTAAAAATATATATTACTAATGTTAGTATTAGATTTTGTAATACTACTATAATAATATGCATAGTTTTCTCTCATCCTAGTGAGTGTTTGCTTCTCTCTTCCTTTGTGAGTATTTTCTCTCCTCCTAGTGGCTGTTTGCTTCTCTCCTTCTGAATAAATCACCATGACCATTGGAAGTTGTTTAGGCCAAGGCGAAGGTGAAGGTGAAGGTGAAGATGAAGATGAAGGTGAAGACGACTTCATGGTAGGGGGCGAATTTGAAGATAACATTGTAACAACCTGGAATAATTCGGCATGGAATGTTCAAGAAGAAGTGGACATTTCTAAGATGGAGGCAGACCCAGACGTAGACGAATATGAAGAAGACGAGTTTGTGGTATGGGACAATTTGAAGATATCACCGCAATAGCCTGGAATAATTCTTTGGTGGAATGTGTCTTTCCGAGTAAATCTCATCGCATACAGGCTATGACCGAAGCGTTGGTCCATACATGGAATCCTCAAGGCAAGGTAGAGGTTTCTTTAATGGAGGCCGGCCGATATTTGTTTCATTGCTCTCCAAGATTTGTTTTCCAATGTATTTTTCTTGTTTGTCGCCGATCTAAAGTTCGTGTTGAACTCGTTTTTAGGTATGGAAGGCTGCATATGTTTTACTATTTTGATGAAATCGAGTGTTGAATTGTTCTCAGGTGATAACCTTTGCTGGAGAAGACGATACCATTGGAAACTTTAATGTTCATCAATTGATTTCAACCCTTAATGCACATCAAATGGGTATTGATTATCAAACAATTATAATTCATCAATTGATTACAAATTTCAAAGCTCATCGAGTGGATCTTGATTATCAAGCGGTTACAATTCATCAATTGATTTCAACCCTTAATGCACATCAAGTGAGTATTGATTATCAAGCAATTACAACTCATCAATTGATTACAGAATTCAAAGCTCATCAAATGAATTTTGATTATCAAACGGTTGCAACCCATCAATTGATTTTAACCTATTTTTTTATTTTTTTTTGATAAAATTGATTTTAACCCTTAATGCACATCAAGTGGGTTTTTTTTTATTTATTTATTGAATTTAATTTTTCTTTTCTTCCAAGGATGCAAATGGTGTAGCTCATTCCCTTGCCAGGAAGGCCTTGTCATTAGTGCGTACGTTCCAAAGATGCAAATGGTGTAGCTTATTCCCTTGCCAAGAAGGCCCTGTCATTAGTGCGTACGACGGTTTGACGTAATTCCGCTCATTGGTTTCATTATTTGTCTATAAATGAAACCTTGACTTCTGCATTCTTATCATCAATGGATTTCCGATTTACCAAACAATATGTTATATTATGGATTGTATATATAGCATATGGACCGAGTACAATAACCAGAACCGAACTGTGTAAACATTGAGTATATGACCCGAAACCAAACCATATTAAGGACTGAATAGAACTGAAACCGAGCAAGTTCAATTTGAGCATCGAATTTCAGAACTGATTCAGTTCCAGATACACCAACACTCAATAGAACTGAACCGAAAAACCAATTCCAAACCTAATCAGATCAGCACCGCTCCATTAACTGTCCCACCCATTATTATGTTGGTGTAGTTTCTGTTGTAGGTTCGAAACTGATTGGTCAATAAGGATAGTTCTGATCCAGGGCCCAACAAGGTGGAACCAATTAAGACCCATTCTTTCGTGGAGGTTTCCACAGAAGGACCCCTTGGTTCTGGCAAACGGATCACAATGCCTGTTCCGAGTAAGTGGAGAGGCTTTTTCAAAACCAGAGATTCTCATCTTATTCCATTCCAGTGGCTCGACCAGTAACCAATGGCAAAAACTCAAAAATCCATGGTTTACCTGTAGAACCTCATTTCACCCAAGTTGTTGCGGAACTTATGAGCTTGCAGGCATTGGAACAAGGTGCATAGTCTTTTAGTAACCCCTTGTTACCGATTAATTTCACCAAAATATTTTTTTGACGGGTGGCTTGGAGGGTCGGATTGAGGGTTTAATCATCATTGTTGAGGATAGATGCTTTAGTTCTTTTATTTTTTTAATAGGGATTTCAATTGAAGCCCAATGATGAACTCTCTCTCTTGGATTTATCATTGTCCGATCGAAATCTTCTAACTTGTATCATTAGTATTAATAAGAACCGATAGAAATCAGAACCTGACTGTCCCATTATATAGTACTGGTTCCAAGGTTTGGAACCGATTTGAACCAATACAGTTCTGTTCCTGGTCCCAAAAATGCGGAACCAATCCAACCTGATTTCCCAGAACCCATCCCAATTGATACCCATACTCCCAGCCTTTAGTACGAGGTCTTTTAAGTCTACATTGCCTTTCCCCCTTCCAAGCAAAAAAGATTGATCCATGTCGGAGAATTATGAGTCATTCACGGTACTCATGCATTGGTGATTTGGACTTTGGAGAGGTTGACCCCACAATATTATCATAATAAGATGATTTAAGATGTGCTCCCAAACATAAACAGAAGGTTCATAAAAGTAGATTCACCACAAACCCTGAACCCAAAACACTACCAAACTTATAAATTATATTCTTTATATACACTATAGTCAATTTTTCTTTTTAGGGTGCAAGTTAAAGGGCCACTAGGCCAGACAAGACCCACTGAGGGGCCATAAACAGACCACCCACAAGGGTACAAGACAGACCCATTGAGGGGCCAGCAGTGGGGTCCCATTGGGCCACACTCATTGCAACACTACAACTACTAACTACTAGTATTTTTTCAAGGTGGGGGCTAGGAGGTTGAACTAGCGACCTTCCCTGGACTTACGCTAGAGCCCAACGGCCTAGCAGGCTGCCACTGAGAAGCTCATCCCATACATTATTGTCAATCTGAATATTGAGAAAACAATATAATTGAAAGGAGAAAGCTTTCCTCCAAAATCGGTGAAGGAAAAGTACACCCAAATCCATATGCATGGGATTCTCCATTCACCGTGGGTGAAGGGAAACTACCTCATAATTGAAAAACAAAATCAATTTAATTTAATTTAATTTCAAATAAAAAAATTTGTGTTGGATTGGCGCTACATAAATAATCTACATAGTGATATAATAAAGAAATATGGACGTGGTATCAATAACCAAAAGATTGCAAACTGGTGGTTTCACTATATGGATGAACTAAGCAAGATAATCAGAAAATACAAAAAGAACAATTCGGCTACACAATATGAGTATAGAGATATTTATATCCGCAAATACAGACACATCCAGACACAAACTGAAACTATTCTCGTTCAACATGAACAAAGGAACGGGGTTTTTTGAAGTATTTAGAAATGAAGGATTCAGCAACAGCAGGGTACTTACCCTTGATGAAATTCTCAATACATTTCCGGTAAGAAAAATCTTCGTTTCTCCCATCAGTAGAGACAACATAGAAACACCTGCTGTCTTGGAAAGAACTGTGCTTATTAATCTGTCAAAGATTAAAATACAATCAGGAAAACAAACTATCATATTTTCTGGCTAATAAGCATTAATTTGAAAATCCTGGAAATGTAGTCTTTAAATAAACAAGTAGGATACAATCTCTATTTCCCTTCCTAGTGATGCATGGCAGACAGAGAATCCATAAGCAATTATTCAACCATTTCCAGCTTGGAGTTCTCCAAAGAAAAACCAGGCCATAATAGACATAAATTTCCTATCTAGACTATAATCTCTACAATACATCTATCGACCATCCAAAACATTTTATAGACCTAATGGTTGCAAATATTTGATTGGTTTGAATACTGGGCATCATTTCCATGCACATAGTGTATTATTTATTTGACACAAGTAGTTGAAGTGGATTCTCCAAAGAGAAGATGGATTATGGGAGCGTGTAACTTGAACTATAAATTGAGCAGCGCAGAAATATGATTTTGTCCACCACATTGGAATTCACAAGAAAGCCTCATAAAGAGGATACACGGGTTTCATAGACGAGAATATTTTCTATGATCAAACCCGAATCATGTTGTGCATGAACAGGCTCCATAAACTCCAGTCCAGTACAATACCAGTAGAAGTAGAATAAGTGATGTGGAATAATCCAAATTATCTTCTACCTATTCTTGATGTACTATCTGCATGAAAACCTAAATATAAAGCACAACATGGGTAGGCAGTTTACACAACAGCCACTGGATCTTTCAAGCCAGGTGACCAGAGTTTCAAACATCCAACCAACCTGAATGCTCCAAATCATTTTAAAAAAGGTGGTGTAGGCAGTTTACACAACAGCCACGGGATCTTTCAAGCCAGGTGGCCAGAGTTTCAAACATCCGACCAACCTGAATGCTCCAAATCATTTTAAAAAAGAAAACACCCCCCCCCCCAAAAAAAAAAGAAGAAGAAGTGTACTCTTGAAGATTAAATTTATTTTTAACATGAACTAATTTGGGGTTCATGTATAAGCACAAATGAAACTAGAGATTTAGAAAAGCAAACATAAAATGGAGCCTCTTGCCACTTGGTACAGAAAGATTTCCTCATTTTCTTCTTGCAAGACCATAATATATTTGATATCACATAGAATACTAAAATTCACATAGAAAACTAAAATTAAGATAATCTAATGATAAGTTAGCATCCACATACCATGACATAGCCAATTCCATCACCCATTTTTGACACTTTATCAGGATGATGGGTAAAAACGCTATCAAGTACAAATGACTGATCTTCAGCTGATAGTGGTTCGCCATCTTTGTACCTTCATAGGATAAAAGTTATTTCCTGAGGTCAGTTAAGGTTATAAAATGGAAACAGATAAATGCATATGAAGGAAAATGCTAGCAAAATAATACTTCAGCACCTACGACCTATTTAATAGTTTGTGGACTGCTACTTTTCCTTCATGTAGGGTGGTTCATATGAATAGGACGTGTTCTGATCATGCACCTATTTGGCTAAACTACACTGGTCCTCCCAGTGCTAGAATCTCAACTTTTAAGTTTCAACAGAAGTGGTTATTGCACCCTGACTTCAAAGCTTTTGTTAAGGAGCAGTGGGCTATTCCTTGTTTTGGCTCTCCTCTTATGTGCTGTTTATGAAGTTGAAGCATCTTTGGCAACAGCTCCGCTCTTGGAATAGGGGGGGGGGGGGGTATGGAAACATACATCAAAATGCCAAGAATGCCGAAGATATGGTCAGTAGAGAAAAGGCTGACTATGACCAGAACCAAACTGATTTTGCTGAGGATGCTCTTTCTGATGCGCGAAAACACCTGCAAGCTGTCCTCCTCCAAGAGGAAATTTTCTGGAGGCAGGAAACAAGGGTTAAATGGCTCAAGGAAGGGGGAAAAATACCAAGTTTTTTCATTCGAATGTAAAGAGCTGGGATTGAGAAATTTAGATCTTTTGATGGTGCTTGGATTTCTGGTGCGGAGGAGGTGAAGGCTGAAGCAGTGAGGCATTTCTCTTCTATTTTCTCTTCTCAAGGCTGTTAGTATGATGAGGGATTGCTAGAGTATATCCCTAACCTGGTTACCCAGGAAGATAACAATTTCCTCTTCCATTCCCCGAGCCTAGAGGAGGTAAAAGATGTGGTTTTCTCCCTTTCCGTCGACTGTGCGCCAGGTCCTGATGGTTTCTCGGGCCATTTTTCCACAGCTTGTTGGGAGGTGGTTGGTGGTGATGTTTGGGTGGCGGCAGTCGATTTTTTTCTCTGGTGATTCCTGCCTAGAAATTATACGTCTGCCCATCTTGTTCTTGTGCCGAAGAAAGAGAACCCAAAGGTAATGTCTGACTTTAGACCAATAAGTCTTTGTAATTTTTCTTATAAAATATTTGCTAAAATTCTTTCCTCGAGATTGGAGTCAATTCTGCTTAGTTTGATATCGAAAGAGCAGGGTGCTTTTGTTCAAGGTAGATGTATGCACGACAATATTGCTCTAGTCCAAGAGGAGGTACAGGATCTCAATAGGAAAACCCGGGGTGGCAATGCTATTTTAAAACTTGATATGGCAAAAGCCTACGACCGTTTGGAATGGGATTTCCTTTATGTGGTGCTGTCCAAATTCGGGTTTGCTAGAATTTGGATTGATTTAATCAAGAAAACCATTGAAAATTGTTGGTTTTCTATGGTGTTGGAAGGAGGTCCAAGGGCTTGCATCAAGGAGATCCTTTATCTCCGTCTTTATTCATCTTAGCGGAAGAAGTACTTAGTAGAAGGTTAAAGTCTCTGTTTGTTGAGGGCACAACAGCCTACTTTCAACTTCCCAGAGGTTGTCCAGGTATTTCGCATAGTCTGTTTGCAGATGATACTATTATTTTCACTAAGGGATGAAAAACTCTTTGAAGCAAATCTTGGGATTTATTGGTAGATATGAAGGTTTCTCTGGCCAACTTGTTAATAGACAAAAAAACTGTTATGTGATGAGCTCCAAGTCTTCAGAGGCTAGGGCCTGATTGGTGGGGGTTACTACAGGATTTATAAGGAAATCTCTTCTGATTACCTATTCGGGGGCGCCACTATATTCGGAAAGGCTCAGGATTTGCTTTTTCAATGATTTTTTGGCAAAGTTCAGAAATAAGGTGGCGGGTTGGAAGGGGAAGCTCCTCTCATCTGGGGGTAGAGTAATAGTGTTACATCCGCACCCGAGATTCTAATGGTTTATCTCTAACCTCGTGACGTGTAGATGGTGCTGCCATGTATGCTGGTGAGCTGTTCTCGATGATGGTCAAACCCAGCTACAAGATCATTGACTCTGACACGGGTTTGCCTGTCGAGGAGAGGTTTCTCAACCGGCAGTGGGGGAAATTCGTCGACGATGACTTCACCGACTATCCTCCCAGTACAAACCCTAAGAGTGAAGAGTACCGGAGGAAACACCCCATGTCGTGCCATATCGACACTTCGTCTCTCGACGAAGTTAGCATTGTTGTGAGGAAACTCTTTGGGGTTACGGAGGACACACCGTGACGGGCAAGGGGTAAGCTACTAACCCTATTTACTTTGCGTTACTACCCTCTCGTAATTCTAAAGGTTTGGGCTAGTCTGTGGAGCTTTGATAGAAGGGTTGAGATAAGGATGTAAGTCCGCTGGTCAAATTCTGCTACTCTGGCAGATTGACTCTTGTTTAATTAAAATGGCATAACTTCTTCTTCTGAACATCATTTGCTTTTATTCCAATTTTGTTAGAAACTAGATTCATAGAGCTAAATTTTATTAGAAGAAACCATTGTCCAATTTTGCCTCTAGGTGATCTGGAATTCCACTTAAAACCCAAATTTTACTGCTGTTTTACTACTAGTCTTTGCCACTGGTTGATCCGGATCAACCACTTCGATAGACCAGTGCTATTGTCTTGTGTAAATTTCACACCCGGTGTGTGGGGCCCAGTGTCTCACACCCCGAATCATCTCCCCGCACCTAATTTGACCCGTGGGAATATTGCCCCAACAATGTGACCATGTGGGGCCCACTTACAGGCTTAAGTGTTTAGGGATAGGCTAAAAAATAAGTTTTTCCTTAAAACTAACCTAGCCAAACAGACCCTAGGTCTTCTACCCATATATAAACCATCTTAACTCCAGAAATCTATCCCTATTCATTTAGTTGGAGGCAGAGGAGAGAAAAGAGGAGAAAAAAGGAGAAGAAGAAGAGGATAGGAAGGAAGAGAGCTTGGATTACACCATTTTGCTTGAGATCATCAAGGTAATACCCTAACCCCATGATTTTCCCCTCTCTTGAACCCTTGCTGTTTCTGTTTTGTATCTTTTCTGAAGTTTGAACCATAGATTTACCAATCTATTGGCCCCCATATTAAATTCTTCATATGTATGAGCTTAGGAACCCAAACCCATGAAGATGCAACCCAATCTGTTGCTGTAAATCCTTTTCTTTAAGGTTCCAGAACATGAAACACATCATTATTCAGATGTTAAAATGATATTCTGAATAGCAGTGACAGCTCATGCTCCCTACATGTGACTCCCATAGTTAGAACCCCAAACCCCCATGCATGCAAGCCCAAAACCTCTCTTTGTTTGCTCTCTTTAATTTCCAGAACTTGAACCTATCATGTATGTTAGTTACAGCCATGAAAATGTCTAATTAAGCATGTAAGATAAAACTAATTCCTACCCATGCATGTTCAATCTTCTCATCCCACCATGAAATCTAGCTGACATATGATTTACCTGTGTCCCTTGATCATAAATCCCAGCTTTGGGTTAATAGAAACAAGCCCAATCCTTTGAAAACATCTTTTTCCTCGGGCTGTATAGGTACTGATCGACCACTACCAGAAACCATGCCCAAATGCAAGCTTGGTCAGCCCATGGCCTGTAAAACCTTGTGCTAGGCCTTTTATGTTGAACCCATAAAACCCTTTTCAATTTTTGCAGCTGTGATCCTACTGGTCCATTGCCACTGGTCCATTGGATGGACCAGTACAATTGACCACTACAGGGATCTTGGACCTGTGTTGCCTTTGACCTACCCCAAGGTCTGGAACATCTTGCTAAGGGTCATTTGTGTGATCCATGCCATTTCAGTCATGTTGTATTTTAAGCTTTGGGTTGATTGCTACTGGTCCATTGGATAGACTAATCCAATCAACCAGTACAAACCTTGATTGAAAAACCTGACCTTAACATAGGGAATTGCTTAGAACAATACCTAGGGACCCCCTTGGTGTGAGACCATGAACCCTTCCTTGATTTTGCTGCTGCAGCCCTACTGGTCCATTGGATGGACCAGTACCAATCGACCACTGCTGCTGTCTTTCCAGATTTGAGTCTGGCCTGGGTTTAAAACTTAAACCAAGGGTACCCCTGGACTCCATAGGCATTTACATAGCTATTAATGTTTGCGTTTGATTTATTTAACCCTAGGCTTTAACAACTTGTCCGTCAACGCGTATCGAAGTGCTTTTGAGGACCGACAGTCCTTCGAGCAAATAGATCTTAGCAAAGGTGAGTGGGTTTTGGGTGACTGGTTGGGTTTGAATATACTATTATGTATTATTATGTTATTGGTATCATTATCAAGCATATTGCATACTTGCATTATATAAATCTTGATTGATTGATTGATGTGAATGTGATTGTGAAATGTATTATTTCTTGTATCGGGTGACGGTGACGGTGCCGGTGCCGGGAAGCACCGGTGCTGCAACCCCAGTTATGTTTATATTACTTTCTATTGCCTGTCATATTGGTCTGTATGCGCCGTGCCGTGCTGGTACCCGGGTGATAGATTGAATGGGACGTTGATGTACCCGGAATACCTCTCGGGACGATAGGACTTGCATGTAGTATATCTGTGGCTAAGATCTTTATTCCCTTATGCTACGACCCTTACCAACATGGGTTTAGGTGTTGGGTAACTAGAGCTCCGGATTTTGTGGAGCGTTAGAGAGGCCAGTCATGGTAGTAATGGTTATCGGGGTCTGCCATTGGGTGGTTTTGGTGGCTTTGACCGGCGTAGGCCCCCTAGTGACAATTGAAGTTTCATTGTGGCGATAAGATAAGTGACCCACAGTGACTCCCGAGTTGTCACAAGTAGCATACACCATTGACTTAGTTTATGTGCTAGGTGGAAAAATGAATCTTACATGTCCATGCATCATGAACCAATGATAACTATGTGGTTGTTGTTTGTGCATTCCCCTTCTCTCTCTCACTAGCTCGGTGGAGCTAACCCCCCTTGTGCGCACCTTTTTAGATGTTGATGCAGGTGATGGTTATCTCGTTGGTCTCGAGGTACAGTCCTCAAATTACGATGACATCGGTACTGAGGATCTAGAGGCGGTGACTGAGGAGCACTGCGATGGATGTCCTTGTGATGACTGTGCCTTCGGGGCGTACTGATGGCTGGGACTTGGTCCCTTTATATTTTGTCTTTTGGGGCCTTGAGCCTTGTATTAATATTGTCTGTTTTACTTAAAGTTTTGGGTTGTTACCTTGTGGTCAGCTCAAGATGGAAACTATTAACTATGTCTATCACTCAATAGTTTGAACATGATGTAACTTTTATGATAAACGCTTCCGCTTGTATTTCTTGATCTTTGGAATATAATATTCCTTATCTTCCGCACTCTGATATTAATGTGTATCAATGTTAGTTAATGACTGTGTATCGGGACACTAAATTTGTGATCCTGGTAGCTTATTGGGATCATAGTTCAAAATCTCGCGAAATCTCGATCGAGATTTCGAAAATTTCGAGCTGCTCGAAACGAAATGCTACTTCGAATCGAAAAAAATACAATATCTCGAGCGAAATTCTCGAAATTTCGTGATATTCCAAAATCTTGCGAGATTTCGAATTTTTCGTCAAACCCCTTTATATAAAAGACCACATTTCGTCAGTCTCGGTCGAAGCGAGACTTCAAAACAGCTCTGGTTTTTTGATTTTTGTTTGGTTTTTGCTCATTTCTTCTCCATTCTTCCACTTCCCATTTGAATCCTTGCCGCATCTACGTCGGAACCACTTGGAGAACACAAGATTCAAACTTCTTAGCACATCTGTGAAGCTTTTCCATTATTCCAGGTAAAACCATATTCTCAAAATTGGTTTTTTTTAGGGAAATGCATGATCAATATGTTTGTTTGTGATGAAATAAATATATGTTAGACACCGGAAGCCGATCTACAACTTCACGGTGTCGAAAACACCATTTTTGGTGACTATTTTTGCAATTTGAACATTTAAATGTGTTTATATAGCCTAAAATAGGGTTTCCATGAAGTTTCAGGCCTTATCTTGGCCTAAAACCCACCGAAATGACCTACCGAAACATACCAGAAAAATACAATATTTCAACCGAATATTCGGTCAGCCCGAAATACCGAAACGAAACGAGTTCTCGAACAATGATAGGGATGACACGTGTCGTCCTAGTCACCTCTTTAATGTATTTTATTCCATGTTGGGATGGGGGCGTGACAAATAGTCTGGAAACATGTTCTCTCCTCTATGCCAATTCATGTTCTATCTACGCTGGACTTTCCCACATCAGTAATTGTGAAGTTTTATAGTATATGTGCTGATTTTTTGTGGGGGCATTCAGAGTGGGGCAAGCGTCATCACTGGGTGAAATGGCAAAAGGTTTGTAAACCTTTGAAGCAAGGGGGTCTTGGAATTATACTAGTAGAGGACGTTGGCCTCTCTCTGAGGTTGAAGGGTTTGTGGCGTATCATCTCTGAAAAGTCTCTTTGGTCTTCATTTTTTTAGAGCTAAATTTTTAAAGAATGAACACAAATTGTTGGCAGGAAGGAGAGTTATTGGTTCGAAATCTTGGAGACGTGCCATGGATCTCAAGGAATTCATGCTTACTAGAGCCAGGTAGTTGATTGGTGTTGGTAATATTAACTTTTGGCTGGACAACTGGCTAGGGAGGGGCCTGCTTATTGACTTTGTTGATGGTGCACTTCAAGTGAATCTCTCCATCTGTGTTAGGGAAGTTCTCAATAACGAAGGGATGTGGGACCAGGCTGTTTTATACCAAATTGATTTTCCAGAGGTGCATGAAAGTATCCTTCAGGGTAATTTTTCCCTTTCAAACAAAATGGACAGATTGGTGTGGACTCCTACCAGTGATAGTTTGTTCTCGTCGAAGTCAGCCTAGAATGAAGTTAGGCTGCATTCTCCTATAGTGCCTTATGTGCACTGGATTTGGAACCAATCTTTGCCCACTAAAATTGCTTTTTTCTCTTGGCAGCTCCTTAATGGTAAAATCCCAATTAATGACTCCTTAATGTGTATATTGTTGGCTTCTAAATGTGTTTGTTGCGGGATCCCCAGAAGAGATTCGGCGACCCATTGTTTAGTTTCTGGTGGAACGACAACTAAGGTATGGACTTGCTAGATTATTTGATGTGGAAATAGTGCCATCTCAGGAAACGAGGAGCAGAATTTTATTTTGGCATAATCATGCAACTGTCAAGGGATTATGTCAGTACGTTACTGGTTTGTTACCTTCAATCATTGTTTAGGAGCTATGGGATGAAAGGAATAATAGAAGGCGCGGGGAAAGCCGGCGTACGGCAGCAACAATAGTTGAGAACGTTAAGAATTGGGTTAGAGAAATCCCATACCCTTTAAAGTTTAACCATGCGCCTCCCTTAAGAGAGCAGCTCATTCTTAATTTTTTTTGTTTTGGTTCCCCCTGCTATTAAAACGAAACCAACCCCCTTCCTATTTATTGGTGTCCGCCATTTAACTCAGTTAAACTCAACGTGGATGGTGCATGCAAAGGTAATCCAGGATTGAGAGGTGGTTGCGGAATCATTAGATCCAGTGATGGTAGTTTTCTGGCGGCATTCTCAAATTTTTATGGTGAATGCACTAATTCTGTGGCTGAATTAAGAGCGCTTAGAGATGGTTTGAGGTTGTGTGTGGAGCTAGGATTATCGGTTTTTCATATAAACTGACTCTAAGTTTCATCACCCTCAGGTTTGCAATATATGGTCTTGCTGGTATTGGTTTCAGGAGGTCCTCCTTCTTTATGATTCTCTTCGTCCTCTCATCTCTTTCT
>NW_025317737.1:0-34432 GCF_018873765.1 Telopea speciosissima
TGTTCCTTACGAAAAATCACCCAAAATAGATCCAAATTTCGTCCAATTTGGAGTTCGGGAGCCCAAGATATCTCAAGTTGAAGTTGGACTGTCCAGAGCCCTCCAAATGGAATCTTTCGGGTATAGGAAATATAACTTCTGGTTATTGCATTAAGACCCCTAGAATCCGAACTTTCGCTTCACTTTGTCTCCGGCCGACTGTCAATAATTGCAAATAAACCTCTCGAGACCATTTTCGCGCCGTTTAAAACGGCCGTAACTTCTTCGTTTCAACTCGGAATCAAGTGCCGTTTGAACCGTTACGAAGCTGACTCGATGGGCTACGCATCCAAGTCATTAACACCTTTAAACAGCTTAAAAACATTTCCTTAGCATCATCTCCTTCATTTTCACAAGAATTCACCTAAAACCTGAAAAGCACAAGAAAGCACCGAGTAACTCTATCCAATGTGGTAAAATGTATGCTTTATGCCCTAAGATTTCACACATAAATGTGCTCATCAATACTGATCAACCCTTGGAGCCCCCAAATATCCGATGCCTCCCGAGAAAATTGGGGCTAGCATTTAAGTTTTTATATGATTGGTATGGAGGTTTGAAGCTTGATTTTTTTTTGCCCATGGTATGCCTCGTATATTTTAAACGAGACATCTGATGTTATAAGTCGGTAGAACAATAAAAGTCAAAGTAAATTCCAAATTAAGTGATGTAGTTCAAATTATTAGCATCTCGTCGGTAAGAGGTATAACTCACCGGCGAGATATGAAAGATTTTTTTTTTAAAAAAGAAACACCTCTGAACATTGTTACATAAAGGCTTCAATTCAGATAGACATGAATACCTGTTCATCAAATGAAAAACATCAACTTATTGTATACTGGTCAGTCCTTAGAGCCTCCAAATATCCAATGCCAACCAAGAAAATTGGGGCGAACATTTAGGTTCTTATATGATTTGTTCGGAGGTTTAAAACTTGGTATTTTGTTGGCCATGGTATGCTTCGTACATTTTCTATAGGACATTTGATGTCATAAGTTGGTAGAGCATTAAAAGTCAAAGTAAATTCCTAATTAAGTGATGTAATTCAAATTATTAGAATCTCGCCGGTATGATGTACATCTCACCGGCTAAATACAAAAGAAATTATTTTTTTAAAAGGAAACACCTCCGTGCACTGTCACACAAAAGCTTCAATTTAGGTAGAAATGAATACCTCATCAAATCAAAATCATCAACTTATTGAACACTGGTCATCCCTTGAAGGCCCAAAACATCCAATGCCACCAAGGAAAATTGGGTCCAACATTTAGGTTTTTATATGATTAATACAGAAGTTTGACACTTCGTATTTTTTCGGCCATGGTATGCGTCATACATTTTATATGAGACACTAAATATCATAAGTCGATAGGGCGTTAAAAGTCAAAGTCATTTCAAATTAATTGATGTAGTTCAAATTATTTGCATCTCGCTGGTAAGAAATACATCTTACCAACAAAATACGGAAGAATTTTTTTTTTTTGAATGAAACACCTCTAAATACTGTCGCACAAAGACTTCAATTCAGGTAGATAACTCATGACCGAATAAAGCATCTTATTGCACACTAATCAGCCCCTAGAGCCCCCAAACATCCAATGCCACCCGGGAAAATTGAGGCCAACATTTTGATTTTTATATAATTAGTACGGAGGTTTGAAACTTAGTATTTTTTCAGATATGATATGTATCGAATATTTTGTATGGCACATTTCATGTTATAAGTCGGTAGGGCATTAAAAATCAAAGCAAATTTCAAATTAAGTGATATAGTTTAAATTATTATCTCGTCGGTAAAATGTACAACTCTCCGACGAGATACGAAATAAATTTTATTCAGAAGCCATACACCTTTGAACACTATCACACAAAGGCTTCAATTCAAGTAGACATGAATACATCTTCGTCAAATCAAAAGCATCAACTTATTGCACACTGGTCATTTCTAAGAGCCCCCAAACATCCAATGTCACCCAGGAAAATTGGAGCCAACATTTAGGTTTTTATATGATTGGTACGGAGGTTTGAGACTTGATATTTTTTCGGCCATGGTATCCCTCATATATTTTCCATGGGACATTTGACGTCATAAGTCAGCTGAACATTAAAAGTAAAAGTAAATTCTAAATTAAGCAATGTAGTTCAAATTATGAGCATCTCGTTGGTAAGATGTACATCTCTCCGACGAGATATGAAATATATTTTTTTAGAAAGAAACACATCCGAACACTGTCACACAAAAGCTTCAATTCAGGTAGACATGGATACGTCTTCATCAAATCAAAATCATCAATTTATTGGACACTGGTCTGCCCCTGGAGCCCCCAAACATCCAATGCCACCAAGGAAAATTGGGACAAGCACTTAGGTTTTTATATAAATAGTATGAAGGTTTGTGACTTCGTATTTTTTCGGCCATGGTATGCCTCATATATTTTATGTGGGACATTTAATGTCATAAGTCGGTAAGCATTAAAAGTCAAAATAAAATTTCAAATTCAGTGATGTAATTCAAATTATTAGCATCTCGCCGGTAAGATGTACAACTCACCGATGAGATACGGAAGATATTATTTTTAAGAAGGAAGTATCTCTGAACAATTTTATATTGGACATTAAATGTCATAAGTCGGTAGGATATTAAAAGTCAAAGTAAATGCAAAATTAAGTGGCGTAGTTCAAATTATTAGCATATCGCCGGTAAGAAGTACATCTTACCAATGAAGTATGGAAGAATTTTTTTTTTTTTTGAAAGAAACACCTCTGAACACTGTCACACAAAGGCTTTAATTCAGGTAGATACCTCATGACCAGATAACGCATCAACTTATTGCCCACTAATCAGCCCCTACAGCCCCCATACATCTAATCCCACCCGAGAAAATTGAGGCCAACATTTAGGTTTTTATATAATTAGTACGGAGGTTTGAAACTTAGTATTTTTTTCAGCTATGGTATGCATTGAATATATTGTATGGGACATTTGATGTTATAAGCCGATAGAGCATTAAAAGTCAAAGTAAATTTCAAATTAAATGACATAGTTCAAATTATTAGCACCTCATTGGTAAAATTTACAACTTGACGGCGAGATACGAAAGAAATTTAATTTAGAAGCCAAACACCTTTGAACACTATCACACAAAGGATTCAACTCAAGTAGACATAAATACATCTTCATCAAATCAAAAGCATCAACTTATTGCACACTGGTTAGTCCTAGGAGCCCCCAAACATCCAATGTCACCAAGGAAAATTGGAGCCAACATTTAGGTTTTTATATGATTGGTACGAAGGTTTGAGACTTGATAGTTTTTCGGCTATGGTATGCCTCGTATAATTTCTATGGGTCATTTTATGTTATAAATCAGTACAACATTAAAAGTAAAAGTAAATTCTAAATTAAGTAATGTAGTTCAAATTATTAGCATCTCGTTGGTACGATGTACATCCTATCGGCGAGATATGAAATATATTTTTTTTAGAAGAAAACACATCCGAACACTGTCACACAAAAGCTTCAATTTTGGTAAACATGGATATGTCTTCATCAAATCAAAAGCATCAATTTATTGGACACTGGTCTGCCCCTAGAGCCTCTAAACATCCAATGCCACCTAGGAAAATTGGGGTCAGCACTTAGGTTTTTATACGATTAATACGAAGGTTTGTGACTTTGTATTTTTTCGGCCATGGTGTGTCTCATATATTTTAAGTGAGACATTTAATGTCATAAGTCGGTAGGGTATTAAAAGTTAAAGTAAATTTCAAATTAAGTGATGTACTTCAAATTATTAGCATCTCACCGGTAAGATGTACAATTCACCAGCGAGATACGGAAGAAATATGTTTTAGAAGCCAAACACCTCTTAACACAGTCACACAAAGGCTTCAGTTCAGGTAGACATGATACATCTTCATCAAATCAAAAGCATCAACTTATTGCACATGATCAACCCTTGGAGCCCCAAACATCAAATGTTACCCAAAAAAATTGGGGCCAGCAATTAGGTTTTTATATGATTAGTACAGAGGTTTGAGACTTGGTATTTTTTTTGCCATGGTATGCCTCATATATTTTCTACGAGACATTTGAAGTCATAAGTCGGTAGGGCATTAAAAGCCAAAGTAAATTCCTAATTAAGTGATGTAGTTCAAATTATTAGCATCTCGCCGGTAACATGTACATCTCACCGGCGAGATACGAAAGTTATTTTTTTAGAAGGAAACACCTCCGAACACTGTCACACAAAAGTTTCAATTTAACTAGACATGAATACTTCTTCATCAAATCAAAAGCATCAACTTATTGCACACTGGTCAGCCCCAGAATGCCCCAAACATCCAATGGTACCTATAAAAATTGGGTCCAACATTTAGGTTTTTATATGATTAGTACCGAAGTTTGAGACTTAGTATTTTTTCGGTTATGGTATGTCTCATACATTTTATATTGGACATTAAATGTCATAAGTCGGTAGGGTATTAAAAGTCAAAGTAAATTCCATGTAAGTGGCGTAATTCAAATTATTAGCATCTCGCCGGTAAGATATAAATCTCACCGGCGAGGTACGAAATTTATTTTTTTTCAGTTGTCAAACATCTCAAAACACTATCACACAAAAGCTTCAATTCAGGAAGACATGAATACCTCTTTATCAAATCAAAAGAATCAATTTATTGTACATTGATCAGCCCTTGGAACCCCCAAATATCCGATGCCTCCCCGAAAAAATGGGGCTAGCATTTAGGTTTTTGTATGATTAGTATGGGAGTTTGAGACTTGGTATTTTTTTCGGTCATGGTATGCCTCATATATTTTATATGAGACATTTGACGTTACAAGTCGGTAGAACAATAAAAGTCAAAGTAAATTTCAATTTAAGTGATGTAGTTCAGATTATTAGCATCTCGCCGGTAAGATGTACAACTCACAGGCGAGATATGAAAGATATTTTTTTTTAAAAGGAAACACCTCTGAACACTGTCACACAATGGTCAAAGGCTTCAATTCAGATAGACATGAATACCTCTTCATCAAATAAAAAATATCAACTTATTGTATACTGATCAGCCCCTAGAGCCCCCAAATATCCAATGCCAGCCAGGAAAATTGGGGCCAACATTTAGGTTCTTGTATAATTAGCTCGGAGGTTTAAAACTTGGTATTTTGTTGGCCATGGTATGCATCGTACATTTTCTATAGGACATTTGGTGTCATAAGTGGGTAGAACATTAAAAATCAAAGTGAATTCCTAATTAAGTGATGTAATTCAAATTATTAGCATCTCGCCGGTATGATGTACATTTCACCGGTAAAATACCAAAAAAAAAAAATTTTAGAAGGAAACACCTCCGAGCACTGTCACACAAAAGCTTCAATTCAGGTAGACATGAATACGTCATGAAATCAATAGCATCAATTTATTTAACACTGGTCCACCCCTGAAGGCCCCAAACATCCAATGCCCTAAGAAATTTGGGTCCAACATTTAGGTTTTTATATGATTAATACAGAAGTTTAAGACTTGGTAATTTTCGACCATGGTATGCCTCATACATTTTATAAGGGACATTAAATGTCATAAGTCAATAGGGCATTAAAATTCAAAGTAATTCCATATTAATTGATGTAGTTCAAATTATTAGCATCTCGCCGGCGAAATATGAAAGAGTTTTATTTTTTTGAAAGAAACACCTTTGAACATTGTCACCCAAAGGCTTCAATTTAGGAAGATACCTCATCACCAAATAAAACATCAACTTATTGTACACTATTCAGCCCCTAAAGCCCCCCAAACATCCAATGCCACCTGGGAAAATTGAGGCCAACATTTCGGTTTTTATATAATTAGTACGGAGGTTTGAAACTTAGTATTTTATCAGCTATGGTATGCATTGAATATATTATATGGGACATTTGATGTTATAAGTCGGTAGGGCATTAAAAGTCAAAGTAAATTTCAAATTAAGTGATATAGTTCAAATTATTAGCATCTCGTCGATAAAATGTACAATTCATCAGTGAGATACGAAAGAAATTTTATTTAGAAGCCAAACACCTTTGAACACTATCACACAAAGGCTTCAATTCAAGTAGACATGAATACATCTTCATAAAATCAAAAGCATCAACTTATTGCACACTGGTCAGTTTAGGAGCCCCCAAACATCCAATGTCACCCAGAAAAATTGAAGTTAACATTAAGGTTTTTATATGATTGGTATAAAGGTTTGAGACTTGATATTTTTTTGGCCATGATATGCCTCGTATATTTTCTATGGGACATTTGATCTCATAAGTTAGTACGGCATTAAAAGTAAAAGTAAATTATAAATTAAGTAATATAGTTCAAAATATTAGCATCTCGTTGGTAAGATGTACATCTCACCGGCGAGATATGAAAGATATTTTTTTTAGAAGGAAACACATCTGAACACTGTCACATAAATGCTTCAATTCTGGTAGACATGGATACGTTTTCGTCAAATCAAAAGCATCAATTTGTTGGACACTGGTCTGCCCCTAGAGCCAATAAACATCCAATGCCACCTAGGAAAATTGGGGCCAGTACTTAGGTTTTTATACTATTAATATGAAGGTTTGTGACTTTGTATTTTTTCGGCCATGGTGTGCCTCAATATTTAATGTGGAACATTTAATGTCATAAGTCGGTAGGGCATTAAAAGTCAAAGTAAATTCCAAATTAAGTGATGTAGTTCGCATTATTAGCATCTCGCCGGTAAGATGTACAACTCACCGGTGAGATACGGAAGATATTATTTTTTAGAACGAAATATCTCTGAACATTGTCACACAAAGACTTCAATTCAGGTAGACATGAATACATTTTCACCAAATAAAAAACATCAGCTTATTGCACACTGGTCAGCCCTTGGAGCACCCAAACATCCAATGCCACCCAAAAAAATCGGGGCCAACATTTTGGTTTTTATATGATTAATACGGAGGTTTGAGACTTGGTATTTATTCGACCATAATATGTATGTCTTGTACATTTTATATGTTCCATTTATTTTCACAATTCGGTATACTTTTAAATGTTACAAAAAAATCCAAATGAAGTGATGTAGTCCAAATTATTAGTATATTGCCGGTAAGACGTATATCTCACTGGCAATTTACGAAAGAAATATGTTTTAGAAGCCAAACACCTCTTAACACAGTCACACAAATGCTTCAATTTAGGTAGACATGATACCTCCTCATCAAATCAAAAGCATCAACTTATTACACATGATCAGCCCTTGGAGCCCCAAACATCCAATGTTACCTATGAAAATTGGGGCCAACAATTAGGTTTTTATATGATTAGTACAGAAGTGTGAAACTTAGTATTTTTTTGGTCATGGTATGCCTCATACTTGTTCCATGGGACATTTGATGTCATAAGTCGGTAGTGCATTAAAAGTCAAAGTAAATTCCTAATTAAGTGATGTAGTTCAAATTATTAGCATCTCGCCGGTAACATGTGCATCTCACCGACGAGATACGAAAGATATTTTTTTTGAAGGAAACACCTCCGAACACTATCACACAAAACCTTCAATTCAACTAGACATGAATACCTCTTCATCAAATAAAAAACATCAACTTATTGCACACTGGTCAGCCCCTGAATGCCCCAAACATCCAATGGTACTTAGGAAAATTGGGTCCAACATTTAGGTTTTTATATGATTAGTACCGAAGTTTGAGACTTAGTATTTTTTTGGTTATGGTATGCCTCGTACATTTTATATTTGACATTATATGTCATAAGTCGGTAGGTTATTAAAATTCAAAGTAAATTTCAAATTACGTGGCGTAGTTTAAATTATTAGCATCTCGCTGGTTAGATGTAAATCTCACCGGCGAGATACGAAAGAATTTTTTTTTCAGTTGACAAACATCTCCAAACACTATCACACAAAAGCTTCAATTTAGGTAGACATGAATACCTCTTTATCAAATAAAAAACATCAATTTATTGTACACTGATTAGCCCTTGGAGCCCCCAACTATCCGATGACTCCCCGAAAAATTGGGGCTAGCATTTAGGTTTTTATAAGATTGGTACGAAGGTTTGAGACTTGGTATTTTTTTCGGCCATGGCATGCCTCGTATATTTTATATGAGACATTTGACGTTACAAGTCGATAGAACAATAAAAGTCAAAGTAAATTCCAAATTAAGTGATGTAGTTTAGATTATTAGCATCTCGCTGATAAGATGTACAACTCACCAACGAGCTATGAAAGATATTTTTTTTTAAAAGGAAACACCTCTGAACACTGTTACACAAATGCTTCAATTCAGATAGACATGAATACCTCTTTACCAAATAAAAAACATCAGCATATTGTATACCTCTCAGCTCCTAGAGCCCCCAAATATCCAATGCGAACAAGGGAAATTGGGGCCAACATTTAGGTTCTTATATGATGAAATCGGAGGTTTAAGACTCGGTATTTTGTTGGCCATGGTATGCCTCCTACATTTTCTATAGGACATTTGATGTCATAAGTCGGTAGAACATTAAAAGTCAAGGTAAATTCCTAATTAAGTGATATAATTCAAATTATTAGCATCTTGCCGGTATGATGTACAACTCACCCGTGAAATACAAAAGGAATTTTTTTTAGAAGGAAACACCTACGAGCACTCACACAAAAACTTCAATTCAGGTAGAGATGAATACCTCATCAAATCAATAGCATCAATTTATTGAACACTGGTCAACCCCTGAAGGCCCCAAACATCCAATGCCACCTAGGAAAATTGGGTCCAACATTTAGGTGTTTATATGATTAATACAAAAGTTTGACACTTGGAATTTTTTCGGCCATGGTATGCCTCATACATTTTATATGGGACATTAAATGTCATAAGTCAATCGGACATTAAAATTCAAAGTAATTCCAAATAAATTGATGTAATTCAAATTATTAGCATCTCGCCGGCGAAATACAAAAAATTTTTTTTTTTTGAAAGAAACAACTCTGAACACTGTCACATAAAGGCTTCAATTCAGGTAGATATCTCATCACCAAATAAAGCATCAACTTATTGCATAGTAATCAGCCCCTAGAGCCCCTAAACATCCAATGCCACCCGAAAAAATTGAGGCTAACATTTAGGCTTTTATATAATTAGTACAGAGGCTTGAAACTTAGTATTTTTTCAGCTATGGTATGCATCGAATATTTTGTATGGGATATTTGATGTTATAAGTCGGTAAGGCATTAAAAATCAAAGTAAATTTCAAATTAAGTGATGTAGTTCAAATTATTAGCATCTCACCGGTAAAATGTACAACTCACCGAAGAGATATGAAAGAAATTTTATTTAGAAGCTAAACACCTTTGAACACTATCACACAAAAGCTTGAATTCAAGTAGACATGAATACATCTTTATCAAATCAAAAGCATCAACTTATTGCACACTGGTCAGTCCTAGGAGCCCCCAAACATCCAATGTCACCCAGAAAAATTGGAGCCAACATTTAGGTTTTTATATGATTGGTACGGAGGTTTGAGAATTGATATTTTTTCGGCTATGGTATACTTTGTATATTTTCTATGGGACATTTGATGTAGTTCAAATAATTAGTATCTCGTCAGTAAGATGTACAACTCACCGGTGAAATACAAAAAATATCACTGAACACTGTCATACAAGGACTTCAATTCAGGTAGACATGAATACATCTTCACCAAATAAAAAACATCAACTTATTGCACACTGGTCCGCCTTTGGGGCACCCAAACATGCAATGCCACCCAATAAAATTTGGGTAAACATTTTGGTTTTTATAAGATTAGTACGGTGGTTTGAGACTTGGTACTTATTCGACAATGATATATATGCCTCGAACATTTTATATGTCACATTTAATGTCACAATTCGGTAGACATTAAAAGTCAAAGTAAATTCCAAATTAAGTGATGTAGTTCAAATTATTAGCATATTGCCAGTAAGATGTATATCTCATAGGCGATATACGAAATAAATAATTTTTAGAAGCCAAACACCTCTTAACAAAGTCACACAAAGGCTTCAATTCAGGTAGACATGAATACCTCTTCATCAAATCAAAAGCATCAATTTATTGCACATGATCAGCCCTTGGAGCCCCAAACATCAAATGTTACCCAAGAAAATTGGAGCCAGCATTTAGATTTTTATATGATTAGTACCGAGGTTTGAGACTTTGTATTTTTTTGGCCATGGTATGCCTCGTACATTTTCTATGGGACATTTGAAGTCATAAGTCGGTAGGGCATTAAAAGCCAAAGTAAATTCCTAATTAAGTGATGTAGAGTTCAAATTATTAGCATCTCGCCGGTAACATGTACATCTCACCGGCGAGATACGAAAGATATTTTTTTAGAAGGAAACAACTCCGAACACCGTCACACAAAAACTTCAATTCAACTAGACATGAATATCTCTTCATCAAATCAGAAACATCAAATTATTGCACATTGGTCAGCCCCTGAAAGCCCCAAACATCCAATGCTACCTAGAAAAATTGGGTCTAACATTTATGTTTTTATATGATTAGTATTGAAGTTTGAGACTCAGTATTTTTTCGGCAATGGTATGCCTCGTACATTTTATATTAGACATTGAATGTCATTAGTCGGGAGAGTATTAAAAGTCAAAGTAAATTCTAAATTAAGTGGCGTAATTCAAATTATTAGCATTTCACCGGTAAGATGTAAGAGATACGAAAGAAATTTTTTTTCAGTTGGCAAACATCTCCAAACACTATTACACAAAAACTTCAATTCAAGTAGAGAAGAATCCTCTTTATCAAATCAAAAGCATCAATTTATTGTACACTGATCAGCCCTTGGAGCCCCCAAATATCTGATGCCTCCCGGGAAAATTGGGGCTGGCATTTAGGTTTTTATATGATTGGTATGGAGGTTTGAAACTTGGTATTTTTTTCGGCCATGGTATGCCTCGTATATTTTATATCAGACATTTGATGTTACAAGTCGGTAGAACAATAAAAGTCAAAATAATTTCCAAATTAAGCGATGTAGTTCAAATTATTAGCATCTTGCCGGTAAGATGTATAAGTCACCGGCGAGATATGTAAGATATTTTTTTTTTAAATAAAACACCTCTGAACACTGTCAAACAAGGCTTCAATTCAGATAGACATGAATACCTCTTCATCAAATAAAAAACATCAACTTATTGTATACTGGTCAGCCCCTAGAGCCCCAAAATATCCAATGCCAACCAAAAAAATTGGGGCCAACATTTAGGTTCTTATATGATTAGTTCGGAGGTTTAAGACTTGATATTTTGTCGGCCATGGGATGCCTCGTACATTTTCTATAGGACATTTGATGTCATAAGTCAGTAGAGCATTAAAAGTCAAAGTAAATTCTTAATTGAGCGATGTAATTTAAATTATTAGTATCTCACCGGTATGAGGTACATCTCACCGACGAAATATAAAAGAAATTTTTTTTAGAAGGAAACACCTCTGTGCACTGTTACACAAAAGCTTCAATTCAGGTAGACATGAATACCTCATCAAATCAAAAGCATCAACTTGTTGAACATTGGTTAACCCCTAAAGTCCCAAAATATCCAGCGCCACCTAGCAAAATTTGGTCTAACATTTAGGATTTTATATGATTAATACAGAAGTTTGAGACTTGGTATTTTTTCTGCCATAGTATGCGTCATACATTTTATATGGGACAGTAAATGTCATAAGTTGATAGGGTATTAAAAGTTAAAGTAATTCCAAATTAATTGATGTAATTCAAATTATTAGCATCTCGCCGGTAAGAAGTACATCTTACCGATGAAATACGGAAGAATTTTTTTTTTTGAAAGAAACACCTCTGAAGACTGTCACACAAAGGGTTCAATTCAGGTAGATACCTCATGACCAAATAAAGCATCAACTTATTGCACCCTAATCAGTCCCTAGAGCCCCCAAACATCCAATGCCACCCAGGAAAATTGAGTCCAATATTTAGGTTTTTATATAATTAGTACGAAGGTTTGAAACTTAGTATTTTTTCAGCTATGGTATGCATCGAATATTTTGTATGAGACATTTCATGTTATAAGTCGATAGGACATTAAAAATCAAAGTAAATTTCAAATTAAGTGATATAGTTCAAATTATTAGTATCTCATTGGTAAAATGTACAACTCTAAGGCGAGATACGAAAGAAATTTTATTTAGAAGCCATACACCATTGAACACTATCACACAAAGGCTTTAATTCAAGTAGGCATGAATGCATCTTCATCAATTCAAAAGCATCAACTTATTGCACACTTGTCAGTCCTAAGAGCCCCCAAATATCCAATGTCACCTAGGAAAATTGGAGCCAACATTTAGGTTTTTATATGATTGGTACGAAGGTTTGAGATTTGATATTTTTTTGGCCATGGTATGCCTCGTATATTTTCTATGGGATAATTGATGTCATAAGTCAGTAGGAAATTAAAAGTAAAAGTAAATTATAAATTAAGTAATGTAGTTCAAATTATGGGCATCTCGTTGGTAAGATGTAAATCTCTCCGACGAGATATGAAAGATATTTTTTTTAGAAAGAAACTTTCCAAACACTGTCACACAAAAGCTTCAATTCAGGTAGACATGGCTATGTCTTCATCAAATCAAAATCATAAATTTATTGGACACTGGTCTGCCTCTGGAGCCCCCAAACATCCAATGCCAACTAAAAAAATTGGGGCCAGTACTTAGGTTTTTATATGGGACACTTAATGTCATAAGTCGATAAGCATTAAAAGTCAAAGTAAATTCCAAATTTAGTGATGTAGTTCAAATTATTAGCATCTCGTCAGTAAGATGTACAACTCACCGGCGAGATACGAAAAATATTATTTTTTAGAAGGAAATATCTTTGAACACTGTCACTCATAGACTTCAATTCAGGTAGACACGAATACATCTTCACCAAATCAAAAACATCAACTTATTGCACACTGTTCAACCGTTGGATCACCCAAACATCCATTGCCACCAGAAAAAATTGGGGTCAACATTTTGGTTTTTATATGATTAGTACGGAGGTTTGAGACTTGGTATTTATTCGACCATGATATATATGCATCGCACATATTATATGTTACAATTAATGTCATAATTTGGTAGGAGTTAAAAGTCAAGGTAAATTCCAAATTAAATGATGTAGTCCAAATTATTAGCATAATGCCGGTAAGATGTATATCTCACCGACGATATACGTATTTAATATTTTTTAGAAGCCAAACACCTCTTAACACAGTCACACAAAGGCTTCAATTCAGGTGAACATGAATACCTCTTGATCAAATCAAAAGCATCAACTCATTGCACATAATCAGCCTTTGGAGCCCCAAACATCCAATGTTCCCCAAGAAAATTGGGGTCAGCATTTAGGTTTTTATATGATTAGTATGGAGGTTTGAGACTTGGTATTTTTTTGGCCATGGTATGCCTCGTACATTTTCTCTGGGACATTTGATGTCATAAGTCGGTAGGGCATTAAAAGCCAAAGTGAATTTCTAATTAAATGATGTAGTTCAAATTATTAGCATCTCGCCGGTAACATGTACATCTCACCGACGAGATGCTGAAGATATTTTTTTAGAAGGAAACACCTCCGAACACTATCACACAAAAGCTTCAATTCAACTAGACATGAATACCTCTTCATCTATTAAAAAAACATCAAATTATTGCACATTGGTCAGCCCCTGAAAGCCCCAAACATCCAACACTACCTAAGAAAATCGGGTCCAACATTTAGGTTTTTATATGATTAGTACCGAAGTTTGAGACTTAGAATTTTCTCGGCTATGGTATGCCTTGTACATTTTATATTGGACATTAAATGTCATAAGTCGGTAGGGTATTAAAAGTCAAAGTAAATTCCAAATTAAGTGGCATAGTTCAATTATTAGTATCTCGCTGATAAGATGTAAATCTCACTGGCGAGATACGAAAGAAATTTTTTTTCAGTTGGCAAACATCTCCAAACACTATCACACAAACGTTTCAATTCAGGCAGACATGAATACCTCTTTATCAAATCAAAAGCATCAATTTATTGTACACTGTCTGCCCTTGGAGCCCCAAAATATCCTATGCCTCCCGGGATAATTAGTGCTAGCATTTTGGTTTTTATATGATTGGTACGGAGGTTTGAAACTTGGTATTTTTTTTGGCCATGGTATGCCTCGGATATTTTATTTGTAACATTTAATGTTACAAGTCAGTAGAACAATAAAAGTCAAAGTAAATTCCAAATTAAGTGATGTAGTTCAAATTACTAGCATCTCGCCGGTAAGATGTACAACTCACCGATGAGATATGAAAGATATTTTTTTTTAAAAGAAAACACCTCTGAACACTGTCACGCAAAGGCCTCAATTCAAATAGACATGAATACCTCTTCATCAAATAAAAATCATCAACTTATTGTATACTGGTCAGCCCCTGAGCCCCCAAATATCCAATGCCAACCAAGAAAATTTGGACCAATGTTTATGTTCTTATATGATTAATTCGGAGGATTAAGACTTGGTATTTTGTCGGCCATGGTATGCCTCATACATTTTCTATAGGACATTTGATGTCATAAGTCGGTAAAGCATTAAAAGTCAAAATAAATTCCTAATTAAGTGATGTAATTCAAATTATTAGCATCTCGCCGGTATGATGTACATCTCACCAGCGAAATACAAAAGAAATTTTTTTTAGAACGAAACACCTCCGAGCACTGTCACACAAAAGCTTCAATTCAAGTAAACATGAATACCTCATCAAATAAAAAGCATCAACTTATTGAACACTGGTCAACCCCTGAAGGCCCCAAACATCCAATTCCACCTAGGAAAATTGGGTCCAATATTTAGGTTTTTATATGATTAATACTGAAATTTGAGACTTGTTATTTTTTCGTCTATGGTATGCCTCATATATTTTATAGGGGACATTAAATATCATATGTCGATAGGGCATTAAATGTTAAAATATTTCTAAATTAATTGATGTAGTTCAAATTATCAGCATCATGTCGGTGATCTTACCGGCGAAATAAGAAAATTTTTTTTTTGAAAGAAACACCTTTGAACACTGTCACACAAAAGCTTCAATTCAGGTAGATACCTCATCACCAAATAAAGTATCAACTTATTCAACACTCATCAGCCCCTAGAGCCCCCAAACATCCAATGCCATCCGGGAAAATTGAGGCCAACATTTAGATTTTTATATAATTAATACGAAGGTTTGAAACTTAGTATTTTTTCAGCTATGGTATGCATCGAATATTTTGTATGGGACATTTGATGTTATAAGTCGGTAGGGCATTAGTCAAAGTAAATTTTAAATTCAGTGATGTAGTTCAAATTATTAGCATCTCGCCGGTAAAATGTACAACTCACCGGAGAGATACGATAGAAATTTTGTTTAGAAGCCAAACACCTTTGAACACTATCACACACAGGCTTCAATTCAAGTAGACATGAATACATCTTCATCAAATCAAAAACATCAACTTATTGCACACTGGTCAGTCCTAGGAGCCCCCAAACATCTAATGTCACCCAGGAAAATTGGAGCCAACATTTAGGTTTTTATATGTTTGGTACGGAGGTTTGAGACTTGATATTTTTTCGGTCATGATATGCCTTATATATTTTCTATGGGACATTTGATGTCATAAATCAGTAGGGTATTAAAAGTAAAATTAAATTCTAAATTAAGTAATGTAGTTCAAATTATTAGCATCTCGTTGGTAAGATGTACATCTCACAGGCGAGATATGAAAGACTTTTTTTTAGAAGGAAACACATCCGATCACTGTCACACAAAAGCTTCAATTCAGGTAGACATGGATACGTCTTCATTAAATCAAAAGCATCAATTTATTGGACACTGGTCTGCCCCTGGAGCCCCTTAACATCCAATGCCACCTAGGAAATTAGGGCCAACACTTAGGTTTTTATACGATTAGTACGAAGGTTTGTGATTTTGTATTTTTTTGGCAATGGTATACCTCATATATTTTATGTGGGACATTTAATGTCATAAGTCTGTAGGACATTAAAAGTCAAAGTAAATGCCAAATTAAGTGATGTAGTTCAAAGTATTAGCATCTCGCCGGTAAGATGTACAACTCACCGACGAAATACGAAAGATATTATTTTTTAGAAAGAAATATTTCAAAATACTGTCACACAAAGACTTCAATTCAGGTAGACATGAATATATCTTCACCAAATCAAAAACATCAACTTATTGCACAGTGGTCAGCCCTTGGAGCACCCAAACATCCAATGCCACCCGCCGAAAAAATTGGGGCCAATATTTTTGTTTTTATATGATTAGTACGGAGGTTTGAGACTTGGTATTTATTCGATCATGATATATATGCCTCGTACATTTTATATCTTACATTTAATGTCACAACTTGGTAGACATTAAAAATGTCAAAGTAAATTCCAAATTAACTGATGTAGTCCAAATTATTAGCATATTACCAGTAAGATGTATATCTCACCGGCGATATACGAAAGAAATATTTTTTAGAAGCCAAACACTTCTTAATACAGTCGCACAAAGGCTTCAATTCAGGTAGACATAAATACCTCTTCATCAAATCAAAAGCATCAACTTATTGCACATGATCAACCCTTGGAGCCCCAAACTTCCAATGTTACCCAAGAAAATTGGGGCCAACATTTAGGTTTTTATATGATTAGTACGGAGGTTTTAGACTTGGTATTTTTTTGGCCATGGTATGCCTCGTACATTTTCTATGAAACATTTGATATCATAAGTCAGTAGTGCATTAAAAGCCAAAGTAAATTCCTAATTAAGTGATGTAATTCAAATTATTAGCATCTTGCCAGTAACATGTACATCTCACTGGCGAGATACGAAAGATATTTTTTTAGAAGGAAACACCTCCGAACACAATCACACAAAAGTTTCAATTCAACTAGACATGAATACCTCTTCATCAAATAAAAAACATCAACTTATTGCACACTGGTCAGCCCCTAAAAGCCCCAAACATCCAATGCTACCTAGAAAAATTAGGTCCACCATTTAGGTTTTTATATGATTAGTACCGAAGTTTGAGACTTAGTATTTTTTCGGCTATGGTATGTCTCGTTCATTTTATATTGGACATTAAATGTCATAAGTCAGTAGGATTTTAAAAGTGAAAGTAAATTTCAAATTAAGTGGCGTAGTTCAAATTATTAGCATCTCGCCGGTAAGATGTAAATCTCACCGGTGAGATACAAAAGAAATTTTTTTTTCAGTTGGTAAACATCTCCAAACACTATCACACTAAAGCTTCAATTCTGGTAGACATGAATACCTCTTTATCAAATCAAAAGCATCAATTTATTATACACTAATCAGCCCTTGGAGCCCCCAAATATCCGATGCCTCCCGGGAAAATTTGGGCTAGCATTTAGGTTTTTATATGATTGGTACGGAGGTTTGAAACTTGGTATTTTTTTGGCCATGGTTGTTACGGCTTGGCATATTTTTTACCCGAACCCTAACCCGAATCCAATTATAGATCCGAAACCCGAAGTCGTAGCATCAAGTAACATTAGGTGTTCGAATGGGTAGGTGATGAAGAAAGAACCTTTTATAGTAATACGTCACAAACTAGTAAAATGATGGATATCTCCCCCATGTAGTTACAAGACCCATCGACAGATGTACGAATTGTGGTAGGTTCCACTAACTGACAAGCATAAGCCGTGTTTGATATTTTAAAACTTATATATTTTTTGCGAGAATGTGTTAGAGAAAGTGGAGAAGATCTCCAAAGAAGAACCCTAGGATTTCGTAAGCAAAAAGCCATAAATAAGGCATCGAAGGCAAGAATCGATGCAAGCAAAGTCTTAAGTCTAGCCTTGAGTCCTGTGTGGGCTGAACAACAGGGTATATCGGATTCACGCACAGATTCACATCCAGCCTTGGATCCGGCCTTGTATCTGATGCGGGTCGGATATAAAATTTTAAAAATTCTGTGTAATATATTATTATATGTTATTTAAATGGATTATATTATAATAATATTACTATAAGCTAAAAAGTATTATCATATTAATTTAATATAGGTTATATACAATATAATAATATGGTGTTTATAATTATATATATGATTTATTTATTCATGTAGCACATGGGTAATATAGTATTACTTAAATAAATAGGAAAGTAGGAGGTGGCTCTAGAGAAGAAGAGGTGGCTTGGTGTATAGTGAAGTAGGAGGTGGATTAAGGGAGCATGAGGTGGAGGTGTCATGAAGTGAGGCTTAGCAAGCCACCTAGCACATGCAAGGGGAGGTGTCACTTAATGGGACTTAGCATTATTATATTAATTAATCTAGAGACTTAGCATTGCTTTCCTAATTAATCTAGAGACCCAACGAATGAAACAGTTTTGCAAAAATTGAAAGAAAAAAGAGAAGAAGAAGAAGTGGAGGAAGAACTTGAGGTCCCATCTTTGATTTGAAGGTAAGGACTCCACTCTCTCTTCCATTTTCTTTAAGGTCTATGGCTGATTTGTTTAACATATTCTATTATCTAATATTAATTCTTGATAGTTCCTTTAGGAATCTATGAAAATTGAGCTAAATCACTCTATGGGGAGCGTGATGCTCATCTCTAAGACCACTATTGACTTTCTAATTAACCCTCACTTGAATCTAGGAACTATAATGGCAAACCCTAGATTTGGGTTTTTTTGGATGATTTGTTCATTGAACCCAACGAATCCCTTGACAAGAGTATGATATTATGACCCTTGATGGCTTAGTGACCTCTTTCCCCAAGCCCTTATGGCTTAAAACCCAAGTGAAATCAAGTTGGGAGGCTCAAATCTTAGAAATTAGGATTCAACAGAGGTGGACTCACAGGTGGACTCAAAGGTGGACTCAAACCAGAATCTATAATAAGTACTCGCACTTATTCTGTTTCCAGGTGGACTCAGATGTGGACTCAAACTAGAATCCATAATAAGTACTCGCACCTATTCTGTTTCCAGGTGGACTTAGAGGTGGATTCAGGCCAGAATCCATAATAAGAGCCCACACCTATTCTGTTTTCAGGTGGACTCAGAGGTGGACTCAGGCCAAAATCCACAACAAGAGTCCACACCTATGCTGTTTTCAGGTGGACCCAGACCAGAATCCACCCAAGAGTCCACACCTATGCTGTTTTCAGGTGGACCCAGACCAGAATCCACCCAAGAGTCCAATTAAGGTTATTGGGGCATTTCACCCCGGTTGGACCCAAGCACTGTGTCTTCACCTAAATGGGCTAAAATACCACTTCGAGTTAGGTAGCATGTTCTGTCTTCTATTCTAGGAGATTGATCCCTATTTAGTAAAATGGTATAACTCCTGTGTGATCTGAAATTTACATACAAAATTCTCCATTTTTTCTTTAAACTACCATTAAGTCTAAAAGTGAATCTAAACCTAATCTAACCTAATCCTAAGGCTACCCTAGGATCCCACCAACACTCAACCATATCCTAATACTTGTGTATGCCTTAATAATTATAAAGAATAATCTTTTGGTCATCGGAACCTATCGGCAATCGTTTCAAGGACTACTGTAATCTCAAGAACGCAAACATAACAGGGTAAGTGGGGGTAGGTTTTGATTTCTTTTGGGAGTGTTTAATTCATTCTTAGTACTATTTGTTAATGAATCATATGCATATTTAAATTCTTGTTTTGCTTATGATACTTATTGGTTTCATTACTTATGACTCATGGACGTGAAAGATCTAATGTGGAATGATATGCAATATGAATCTTTGTGTGAAAATAGATGTCGTAGTCAGCTTGGAAACGAGTGGTATGGTGTGTCGTAATATGGAATGAGGGAGCACTGTACACCTTCTACTATGCCATTTAGATTGCATATGGCTAGGAATGTCATTCGTTGGTGCTACAACCCTTACCAGCAGGGGTTCAAGTGTTGGGTGATCATAGCTCCCTGTCACTGAGGAGTGTGAAGGACGCCGGGATGGGTCCTGACTATGATTATCGGAGTCTACCCATGAGAGGTATAAAATACCAACGACCACTATGGGCTCCATACAACAGTTGAGGTTACGTCTCGGGGAGGTTAAGAAGGAATCGAAAACGTCTCTCGAGTTGGTGTCGTAGAACGGACCCGACTTAGGCATTTGTGTGTTAGGTGGATTTAATATTAAAATTGAACCCATGCATTTAGGACACATGTTTGTATGTGTGGTCTATCCTTTACTTGTTGGGCTCAGTGGAGCTCACCCCTGTGAAATTTTCTCTTTTTAAATGATCCTGCAAGTGAATGCGTTTGTGGCGTAAAGGATTATTTGGAGAACAGAACAGATGATGTGGCATTACTTTTTTTTATTTATTTTTTTGTTTAGTACTATCATTTTTTGTGGAAGAATTTCCACTGTTTATATTTTAGAATAGTTGTGTGTTGGCTCGATGGCCATGATCTTGGGAATATCGAGTTGTTGAAACTTTAATGTAAATTATATATATAGGACTTGTAAATATTTACTTTCCCTGCACTCTGATCAATATAACACTTGTTATCTCGATATTATGTGATGCTTGAGACGTGTATTTACTGCATCTGGATCCTAGAGGTGTCTGAATACTTCGGGTATTCGGGTCAACCGTCGAATCTTCCCAGGGGGTGGTTTCAGGGTGTGACAAATGATATGCCTCGTATATTTTATATGAGACATTTGATGTTACAAGTCGGTACAACAATAAAAGTCAGTAAATTCCAAATTAAGTGTTGTAGTTCAAATTATTAGAATCTCGCCAGTAAGATGTATAACTCACCGACGAGATATAAAAGATATTTTTTTTAAAAAGGAAACACCTCTTAACACTGTCACATAAAGGCTTCAATTCAGATAGACATGAATACCTCTTTATCAAATAAAAAAGATCAACTTATTGTATACTGGTCAGCCCCTAGAGTCCCCAAATATTCAATGCCAACCAGGAAAATTGGGGTCAACATTTAGGTTCTTATATGATTAGTTCGGAGGTTTAAGACTTGGTATTTTGTCGGTCATGGTATGCCTCGTACATTTTCTATAAGATATTTGATGTCATAAGTCGATAGAGCATTAAAAGTCAAAGTAAATTCCTAATTAAATGATGTAATTCAAATTATTAGCATCTCGCCGGTATGATGTACATCTCACTTGCGCAATACAAAAGAAGTTTTTTTTAGAAGGAAACACCTCCGAGCACTGTCACATAAAAGCTTCAATTCAGATAGACATGAATACATCATCAAATCAAAAGCATCAACTTATTGAACACTGGTCAACCCCTGAGGGCCCCAAACATCCAATGCCACTAGGAAAATTGGGTCCAACATTTAAGTTTTTATATGATTAATACAGAAGTTTGAGACTTGGTATTTTTTTGGCCATGGTATGTCTCATATATTTTATATGGGACATTAAATGTCATAAGTCAATAGGACATTAAAAGTCAAAGTAATTCCAAATAAATTGATGTAGTTCAAATTATTAGCATCTCGCCGGTGAGATATAAGATGTACATCTTATCGGCGAAATACGAAAGAAATTTTTTTTTTGAAAGAAACACCTTTGAACACTGTCACACAAAGACTTCAATTCAGGTAGATACCTCATCACCAAAGAAAGCATTAACTTATTGCACACTAATCAGCCCCTAGAGCCCCCCAAATATCCAATGCCACCCGGAAAAATTGAGGCCAACATTTAAGGTTTTATATAATTAGTACGGAGATTTGAAACTTAGTATTTTTTCAACTATGGTATGCATCGAATATTTTGTAAGGGACATTTGATGTTATAAGTCGGTAGGACATTAAAAGTCAAAGTAAATTTCAAATTAAGTGATGTAGTTCAAATTATTAGCATCTCGCCGATAAAATATACAACTCACCGGAGAGATACGAAAGAAATTTTATTTAGAAGTCAAACATCTTTGAAACCTATCACACTAAGGCTTCAATTCAAGTAGGCATGAAAACATCTTCATCAAATCAACAGCATCAACTTATTGCACATTGGTCAGTCTTAGGAGCCCCTAAACATCCAATGTCACCCAGGAAAATTGGAGCCAACATTTAGGTTGTTATATGATTGGTACGGAGGTTTGAGACTTGATATTTTTTCGGTTATGGTATGCTTCGTATATTTTCTATGGGACATTTGATGTCATAAGTCAGTAGGGCATTAAAAGTAAAAGTAAATTCTAAATTAAGCAATGTAGTTCAAATTATTAGCATCTCGTTGGTAAGATGTACATCTCACCGGCAAAATATGAAAGATATTTTTTTTAGAAGGAAACACATCCGAACACTGTCACACCAAATCTTCAATTCAGGTAGACATGGATACGTCTTCATCAAATCAAAAGCATCAATTTATTGGACACTGGTCTGCCACTGGAGCCCCCAAACATCCAATGCTACCTAGGAAAATTGGGGCCAGCACTTAGGTTTTTATATGATTAGTACCAAGGTCTATGACTTTGTATTTTTTCGGCCATGATATGCTTCATATCTTTTATGTGGGACATTTAATGTCATAAGTAGGTAGTGTTGGGTAACCTAGAGGGGGGTGAATAGGTTACCACTAGTGGATTTTGCCTCTTTTTCGATTGGTTGCACACTTATATTAAATATAAAAAGCAGAAGTAAATGAGGCACAAGATTTATAGTGGTTCGGCTAACTTAGCCTACATCCACTCCTCTCAACCTTGAGAGAATTCCACTAGTATTTCCCTTTCAATACAATAGGTGGGGAAATGACACCTTTACAACTCTTTTTAACAGGATAAGAGGATCCTTACAATCTTAGTTCCAGGACAAGAGTATCCTTTCAATCTCTTAAGGATGAGAGGGTCCTTGTACTAATCTAAGTACAGTCTAGATTAATACAACAATGCTTTATCAAATCAAAAGCATAAACAAGTAAATACAATAGAAGTTTGGTATAAATACCTATCAAAGAGTAGTGACACTTTTACCCTTTGAGTGATGGTGCTCAATGATATGAATGAGAGTGATGCACCTTGAGTCTCCTAGATGACTCTCCTTGATGGCATGAGTTGGAGAGAGTGGAGAGTTAAGAGCTTGGTAATATCTCTTTGAAGAGCTTAAATTGAATAATTTAGCTCAATGACAAATTCTCACTTTTGTACTTTCTCAAATGTACTATGCACTTTTTCTATCAAAAGATGTATTTTGTTCCTTGTTTGGATGTGTTTTATAAAGCCAAAAGTTGGAGTTTGTTTGTTCTCCAACGGATATAAAACTGTCATATTTTTAGACTGTCGGTCGACCTATAAAAGTTGTCGGTCGACCATCAAAAAAACTAGCCGTTGAAAACTAGCCGTTAAGCCCAAGTTTGGGGCTGTAGGTCGATTGTCGGTCGACCTATGGATCGACCTACAAGTCTGGAAACAGGTCTGTATTTTTTATATTCTGTAGGTCGACCGACAGAGTCTGTAGGTCGACCGACAGACAGTTATCCTATTTTTTGATTGTCTGTCAAGGGGATTTTTGGTCCAGCTTGCTTGGGGACTTCATAGGTTTTTGTCTAACACTTTAATGGCCATGTTTCTTGAGTCTAGGGCATGGGAATGAGTTCCTCCTAGGGTCTCTTACATGTGAATGCAATGTGTGTGTAATGTGATATGCACATGTAATGAAATGTGTTCTAATGCACTTGAATCTTCTTGGAGAGTCTTTGTCTTGTTAATTCTTGGCTTCTTTTAGAAGATGTTCCTCAATCTTCAAATTTCTTCTTTTCCTTCTGTTGTGAGCTCCGTTGATCAAGTCTTTCCTGGATGCTTGATGCTTCCAACGTCTGACTATGAAGCTTGCTTAAAGATTGGAATATTAGTATTAATCTTAATGTTTGTTATCATCAAAATTAGTTTATGGAGGAATGTGTTTTCCAACAATCTCCCCCTTTTTGATGATGACAAACATGTGATTCAAAATATGCATTACTCATGTATGTATGCAATTCAAGATAAATATATGCATTATTCATGTGGGCATGTAACTCAAGATGAATATGTATTATCATACATCATATGATTATTTGAATCATAATTCAAGGTAAAGATAAATATGCATTATCACATAATAAGTAGATAAATATGCATTATCACATAATATGAATATTTGAATCATAATAACTTCTCCCCCTTTTGTCAACACAAAAAGGAGGTGTAGAGCATGAACAAGCAAAAACAATCTTAGGGTGGCTCCCCCTAAGCCAGTGCTGGTAACCATGAACAAGCAAAAACAATCTTAGGGTGGCTCCCCCTAAGAAAATGACTTCCTGCATGGTTAGAAGAACAGAGAGCAAATAATATGAAGCCCAATAAAGTGTTAATTTTAAAAGCATCACATGCTTCAAAATAGAAGTTCCATGTTTTAAAAGTATGCCATAAAAGTACAGATCAAGAGTTCTAATATAAAGTCAGTGATGTCAACTATCTCTACTGGGGAGGAGGAGGAAAGAAATGCAGATTGAGACGCTGTAAGATCACTTGGTTCTCTTGTTGGATGCGAAGAATCTCTTCTTGATCTTTGTGGAGAGAGGTGAAGTGATCATCAAAGCCCTTCAGGCGGGTGTCAAGTTGTTGGCGAAAACTTGAAAATTCTTCTCTGGTGACATAGTCCCCTGAGGGTTCACCAACATAGTCTTCATCCTCACTGTCGTCCTCTTCTTGTGACTCTGCTTCGTCACCTGTGACATGTTGGGTAGCTCGCTTCCTTCGGGCTTGGTGTGAGGGAGGAGCCGCAACAAATCCCAGCTTCATCTTCTTGATGGTGGATGAGTCGATATCAATCATCTTTGGGTCAATGAATTCCCCAGAGAGATCCACTTCATGGAACTTAAGGATGGCAGTTATGAGTCTGCCATATGGAAGGTTTCCCCTATAATGAGGTACTGCACAGTATTCCATGGTCTTCATAATCACATATGGAAGATTGATAGGATTGGCAGTGACAAGACACCAAGTAATGTAGGCTTGAAAGGGATTGACTTGGTCTCTATGGCCTCCTTTGGGCAAGATGTTGTAGCTGACAATGAAGCTGATCATCCTGGGTAGTTCATGAAGTTTTATAGCTTTAACAGTTGGTTCAAACCCAACATAGTCTTTCATGATGGCACCATAAATTTCATCAACATTCATAAAGGTTTTGGCATCCCCTTTGGGAGGAAGATAGCTCATATCTCCTAATGTGGAAATTCCCATGATCTCTCCTAGATCTTCATAAGTGAACATGATGGGAACACCCTTTACTAGGGATGTGATGGCAAGCCTACCATCCACTATTTGGGTTCTCAGATTACAGTAAAAGTGTCTGGCAAGGTCAGGATAGCAGGGATCAACATAAACTAAGGTATTTTTCCAACCCAAATATTTGAAATATTCTTCAATGTCATAGTCAAGAAATTGAGAAACTCTTACAGTTCTTTCCTTGTCAACCTTTCTCTTCTCAAATCTTCCCCAGAGAATGGAGGCTTCTTCCGAGATGAAGAGAGACTTGTCATATGCTCGAGCTCTCTCCAACTTTGGCTTTCTTCTTTGGTTGCTTGCCCTTGCTTTGCTTTGGAGCCATTTGAAACCTAGGGCTTTAGAGAATAGAGAGAAATAGAGATTTTTGGGTTGGAAGTGGGTAGATTGTGTAGGAAGAGTGATTTGGGGCTTGGATTTGGGGAAATCTCAAGGGATTTGGCAGGGTTTTGCCTTGGAGTTCAGAGAAAAAGGGTTTTGGAGAGGAGGGGTCTCGAACAAAAGAGGAGGGAAGTGAAAAAAATCCTCTCCGTTCTTGTTTAAAAACGAAATTTTTCCGTGTCGGTCGACCTACACGAGTCTGTCGGTCGACCGACAGGTCAAAAACAGGGATTAATGGGATTTTAGCCCAGAATTCTCTAACAACCTGATTTTTGGGCTTTTTGAGGATTTCACTTTACTCAAAAGGGTTGCAAATCCCGAGTTCTCTCCTCAAATAGCAGAATCTCTCTTCACTTAATGGCTTGGTGAGTATGTCTGCAAGTTGTTTTTCAGTTTCAATGTATTTTAGAACAATTTCCCCTTTTTGAACTGTGTCTCTAAGAAAGTGATGCCTAATATCAATATGTTTGGCTCTTGAATGGAGAATGGGATTTTTGCTTAAATTGATTGCGCTTGTATTGTCGCAATTAATTGGAGATGAACTAAAATGTATCCCATAGTCCATGAGAGTTTGCCTCATCCAAAGGACTTGGGCACAACACCTGCCGGCCGCAATGTACTCGGCTTCAGTAGTGGAAAGAGCAACAGAGTTTTGTTTCTTGCTAAACCATGAAACCAAGCAAGATCCTAAGAAGTGACATGTGCCACTTGTACTCTTGCGATCAAGATGGCACCCTGCAAAGTCGGCATCCGAAAAGCTTATTAAATCAAAATTTTGGTTCATTGGGTACCATAATCCTACATTTGTAGTACCTTTAAGATATTTAAAGATCCTTTTAACGGCACTAAAGTGGGATTGCATTGGGTTGGCTTGGAATCTAGCACAAGCACACACGCTAAACATGATGTCTGGCCTACTAGCGGTGAGATATAGAAGGCTGCCAATCATGCCTCTATAGCGTGTAGGGTCTATGGGAGTACCTTCCTCATCTTTAGATAGCTTTAGAGAGGTGCTCATGGGGGTGCTAGATGACTTTTGACCATCGAAATCAAATTTCTTGAGAAGTTCTTTAGTGTATTTAGTTTGACATATAAAGATTCCATTTTTGGTTTGCTTAATTTGAAGTCCTAAGAAAAAATTAAGTTCACCCATCAAACTCATTTCAAATTCATCACTCATGCATTTGCTAAATTCAACACAAAGATTTTCATTGGTGGATCCAAATATAATATCATCAACATATATTTGCACGATAATAGAGTCTTTTCCTTTATGTTTCACAAACAAGGTTGTATCAACCTTACCCATTTGAAATCCACTTTGGATTAGGAATTCACTCAATCTCTCATACCAAGCTCTAGGAGCTTGTTTGAGTCCATAGAGAGCTTTGTTAAGTTTGAAGACATGATCCGGATATTGTGTATCCTCAAATCCGGGAGGTTGTGCAACATATACTTCCTCCATGATAAAGCCATTTTAAAAAGCACTTTTGACATCCATTTGACATAGCTTAAAATTTTTATGACATGCAAAAGCAAGTAGCATTCTAATAGATTCCAGTCTTGCTACCGGTGCATAGGTTTCATCAAAATCTATCCCTTCTTGTTGATTATATCCTTTGGCAACTAATCTAGCCTTGTTTCTAATGATTGATCCATCTTCATCAAGTTTGTTTCTAAACACCCATTTGGCTCCTATAATAGAATGATTCTTGGGTTTTGGGACAAGCTCCCAAACATTGTTTCTTTCAAATTGATGGAGCTCTTCTTGCATAGCTACTATCCAATCACTATCTTCCAATGCTTCTTTTATGTTTTTAGGTTCAATTTTGGATATGAAAGCAACATTGTTGCAAATGTCTTGAGTTTTAGATCTAGTTTGGATTCCTTTGTCTAAGTCTCCAATGACATGATCCAAGGGATGGTCTTTCCAAGGTCTAACCTCTTTGGGTAGATCCTTTGGTTGGTCTTCGGGTTCTCTTAGAGAGAAATTTTCTATGTTCTCCCTAATCTCAACAAGTGTATCATCATCATCAACCAATGGCTTGTTTCTATCTTTAGGAAGAGATTCATCAAATTTTATATTCATTGATTCTTCAATAATCAAGCTTTTCTTATTGAAGACTCTATAGGCTCGACTATTTGAAGAGTATCCAAGGAAAATGCCATCATCGGCTTTAGCATCAAATTTTCCTAAGTTATCCTTAGTATTCAATATATAGCATATACACCCAAACACTTTAAAGTAATCAACTTTAGGTAGTTTATTATGATAGAGTTCATAGGGTGTTTTGAGTAATATAGGTCTAATTAATACACGATTTAACACATAGCAAGCCGTATTGACCGCTTCGGCCCAAAAATATTTTGGAAGAGAGTATTCATTTATCATTGTTCTAGCGGTCTCTTGGAGTGATCTATTTTTTCTTTCAACCACCCCATTGGATTGAGGTGTTCTAGGAGCGGAGAAGTTATGGGTTATGCCTTGTTTACTGCAATAACTCCCAAATTGATTGAGATTGTCAAATTCTCCTCCATGATCACTTCTAATGGTTGTTATGAGATATCCCTTTTGGTTTTGTATTCTCTTACATAGAGATGCAAATTCATCAAAGGCTTCATCTTTATGTTTTAAAAATAGAGTCCATGTGAAGCGAGAGAAATCATCAACTATTACAAAGGTGTATCTTGAACCGCCTAGGCTAGGTGTAGTAATAGGTCCAAACAAGTCCAAGTGTAGTAGTTCTAAGGGTCTAGTGGTAGACACTTCATTTTTTGATTTATGAGATACCTTGGTTTGTTTTCCTCTTTGACAAGCATCACATACATGGTCTTTTCCAAATTTGAGTTTGGGTAAGTTTCTAACTAAATTCTTAGATGCAATGGTCTTAATCACTTTTACATTAACATGTCCTAGTTTCCTATGCCATAGGTAGGGATCAACATCATTTGTCACAAGACATGTATTACTAGAATTTGCTTCATCCAATAAGCAGATATAGATATTATTTTTCCTAATTCCCTTCAAGATAGTCTTATCATTTGAATTTTTTACTAAGCAATGAGAGGTTTTGAAAATGACACTATATCCTATATTACATAGTTGACTCACACTAAGCAAATTATACTTTAAATTGTCAACTAGGCATACATTGGATATGATTGTACCTCCAATGGTGATTTCACCGATGCCAATGATTTTTCCTTTGCTATTGTCCCCAAATGTCACCATTCCTCCATTGTACTTGTTTAGCTTGGTGAATAGATTGGGGTTGGCCGTCATATGCTTGGAGCATCCACTATCAATATACCATTCAATTGCTTCACTGCTCTTCAAGCATACCTATAAAAGCAATCAATTATATGTTGGTCCCCATAATCTCATGGGTCCATTGAGGTTAGGATCGATCATACCCTTAGGTATCCAAGCTCTTCTAGAATTTTGACTTTGTATTGTAGGTGTGATAGATGTAGGTTTTCGATGTCCATATGATCTTTGGGTTCTTCTTGGCCCTTGAAATTCATAGTGTCTATATGGAACATAGTAATTTTGTGATGTGTAAGACTTATTGTTGATGTAGGCCCTTTGGTGATCATAGGGCCTAGTGTATGTGTTTGGTCTATAGTGATTTTGAGGTCTTTGGGGTGCATATGGCATATATGAAGCATTTTGCCTATATGGTTGAAATGGCTTAGGCTTGGGATATTGTCTTTGTGGCCGTTGGGGCACAAATTCTCTTTGAGGTTTGTTGGTCCTCTTTTGAGAAGTATAGTAGAATGCATGATGCTTCCTTTTTGTATCCGGTTCTTTATATATCACCTTACCATCAATATAAGCACCGATGCAAGTTTCATGTCCGGGTAAATGACATTTTTCACATACAATGGGATGTGAGGTTTGGCCTTGGTTTGATTTTCTCCATCTTGGAGTTCTCATCTTTCCCTTTCCTTTGGCTTGATGTGGTCTTTTACCATCATAGCCTAGACCTTTTTTATTTTGAGGTCCCTTTTGTGGATTTCCTAATAATGTATCTAAGGTCTTTTGACCCTTAGTAAAGGTGTGCAATGTGGAAGTTAGATTTTCTTCTTCTAGGTTGTGTGCATGTGAAGTCAACTCATCAATTTTGTGTAGAAGATTGGCTACTTCTTTTTCTAAGGCCTTTTTAGAAGCTTCCTCTTGGAGACTTACATTATAAAGTTCTTCAAAGGCCTCTTGAAGTTCTTCATATTCTAAATCATCATTGTAAATTGACACTGAGCTATGATAGGGAGAGTTTACCTCGTCATCATCATTGTTGTGAGCCATTAGTGCCAAGTTGACGGTCTCTTCATCGGATTCATTATTTTCTTCTCCACTATCACTTGAATCCCATGATATCTCGGCGGTGCAAGCCTTTTTCTTTCTGCTTTCCTTTCCTTTTAGCTTGGGGCACTCGGTTTTGAAGTGTCCGGGCTTTCTACATTCATAACACACAATGTCCTTGTTAGTATTGAAGGATTTTTCCTTTGTGTATGTTTTACCTTTGTTTTCTTTTGATGGTTGTCCTTTGTAGAATCTTCCTCCTCTCTTTCTTAGGAATTTTTGGAACTTCCTTGTGATTAGAGAGATTTCTTTCTCTATATCCTCTTCATCGCTTTCTTCTTCTTCGGATTCGCAAGAGGTCTTGAGTGCGATGGACTTTCTCCTTGGTTCTTTTACTTCTATGACTTTATCATCTTCAAGGAGTTCAACTTCATGGGTTTGTAGAGTACCCATCAATTCATCCATGTGTAGAACCTCTAGATCTTTTGCTTGTTTGATGGCGGTCACCATTGGTCTCCACTTGGAGGGTAGTGATCTCAAGATCTTCCTTACATTCTCCGCTTTGGTGTATTCCTTTCCTAAGCTTTTCAACTTGTTAACAATGTTAGTAAACCTAGTAAACATGTTAGAAATACTTTCATCATCAAGCATTTTAAACAATTCATATTCATAAACAAGTTTGTCAATCTTGAGTTGTTTAACTTGTGATGTTCCTTCATAGGTAACCACAAGAGTATCAAACATCTCCTTAGCTGTGTTACACATACTAGTTCTATTGAATTCTTTTTCACTAAGAGCACATTGTAGGAATGCAATAGCTTTGTAGTTTTGTTGTATGTGTATTTTATCCGATGGTGTCCATTCGGATTTCTCCTTAGGTACAATTCTTCCTCCAACTTCTTTTGTGATTTGGAAGGGACCTTCCTCAATCACAGTCCATACATCAATATCATGAGCACACACATAATTTTTGAACCTACACTTCCAGTAGGCAAATCCTTCACCATCAAAGTATGGTGGCCTAGAAGTGCTGAGCCCCTCAATTTGGTGTGTAGATGATGATGATGCCATGGATCGTTTTTAGCACAATATAAAGACAATATGGTCTTAGTTTTGAGCTCCCGCTCTGATACCAATTGTTGGGTAACCTAGAGGGGGGTGAATAGGTTACCACTAGTGGATTTTGCCTCTTTTTCGATTGGTTGCACACTTATATTAAATATAAAAAGCAGAAGTAAATGAGGCACAAGATTTATAGTGGTTCGGCTAACTTAGCCTACATCCACTCCTCTCAACCTTGAGAGAATTCCACTAGTATTTCCCTTTCAATACAATAGGTGGGGAAATGACACCTTTACAACTCTTTTTAACAGGATAAGAGGATCCTTACAATCTTAGTTCCAGGACAAGAGTATCCTTTCAATCTCTTAAGGATGAGAGGGTCCTTGTACTAATCTAAGTACAGTCTAGATTAATACAACAATGCTTTATCAAATCAAAAGCATAAACAAGTAAATACAATAGAAGTTTGGTATAAATACCTATCAAAGAGTAGTGACACTTTTACCCTTTGAGTGATGGTGCTCAATGATATGAATGAGAGTGATGCACCTTGAGTCTCCTAGATGACTCTCCTTGATGGCATGAGTTGGAGAGAGTGGAGAGTTAAGAGCTTGGTAATATCTCTTTGAAGAGCTTAAATTGAATAATTTAGCTCAATGACAAATTCTCACTTTTGTACTTTCTCAAATGTACTATGCACTTTTTCTATCAAAAGATGTATTTTGTTCCTTGTTTGGATGTGTTTTATAAAGCCAAAAGTTGGAGTTTGTTTGTTCTCCAACGGATATAAAACTGTCATATTTTTAGACTGTCGGTCGACCTATAAAAGTTGTCGGTCGACCATCAAAAAACTAGCCGTTGAAAACTAGCCGTTAAGCCCAAGTTTGGGGCTGTAGGTCGATTGTCGGTCGACCTATGGATCGACCTACAAGTGTCGGTCGACCGATAGATCTGTCGGTTGCAACCGACAGGCTACTGGAAACAGGTCTGTATTTTTTATATTCTGTAGGTCGACCGACAGTTTTCTGTAGGTCGACCGACAGACAGTTATCCTATTTTTTGATTGTCTGTCAAGGGGATTTTTGGTCCAGCTTGCTTGGGGACTTCATAGGTTTTTGTCTAACACTTTAATGGCCATGTTTCTTGAGTCTAGGGCATGGGAATGAGTTCCTCCTAGGGTCTCTTACATGTGAATGCAATGTGTGTGTAATGTGATATGCACATGTAATGAAATGTGTTCTAATGCACTTGAATCTTCTTGGAGAGTCTTTGTCTTGTTAATTCTTGGCTTCTTTTAGAAGATGTTCCTCAATCTTCAAATTTCTTCTTTTCCTTCTGTTGTGAGCTCCGTTGATCAAGTCTTTCCTGGATGCTTGATGCTTCCAACGTCTGACTATGAAGCTTGCTTAAAGATTGGAATATTAGTATTAATCTTAATGTTTGTTATCATCAAAATTAGTTTATGGAGGAATGTGTTTTCCAACAGGTAGGGCATTAAAAGTTAAATTAAATTCCAAATTAAGTCATGTAGTTCAAATTATTAGCATATCGCCGGTAAGATGTACAACTCACCGGTGAGATACAGAAGATGTTATTTTTTAGAAGAAAATATCTCTGACCACTGTCACACAAAGACTTCAATTCAGGTAGACATCAATACATCTTCACCAAATCAAAAACATCAACTTATTGCATACTGGTCAACCCTTGGAGCACCCAAACATCCAATGCCACCCGAAAAAATTGGGGCCAACAATTTGGTTTTTATATGATTAATACGGAGGTTTGAGACTTGATATTTATTCAACCATGATATATATTCCTCGTATATTTTATATGTTACATTTAATGTCACAATTCGGTAAGCATTAAAAGTCAAAGTAAATTCCAAATTAAGTGATGTAGTCCAAATTATTAGCATATTGCCGGTAAGATGTATATCTCACAAAATAAAATATTTTTTAGAAGCCAAATACCTCTTAACACAGTCACACAAAGGCTTCAATTCAAGTAGACATGAATACCTCTTCATCAAATCAAAAGCATCAACTTATTGCACATGCTCAGCCCTTGGAGCCCCAAACATCCAATGTTACCCAAGAAAATTGGGGCCAGCATTTATGTTTTTATATGATTAGTACGGAGGTTTGAGACTTGGTATTTTTTTGGCCATGGTATGCCTCGTGCATTTTCTATGGGACATTTGATGCCATAAGTCGGTAGGGCATTAAAAACCAAAGTAAATTCCTAATTAAGTGATGTAGTTCAAATTATTAGCATCTCACCGGTAACATGTATATCTCACCGACGAGATACAAAAGATATTTTTTTAGAAGGAAACACCTCCGAACACAGTCACACAAAAACTTCAATTCAACTAAACATGAATACCTCTTCATCAAATCAACAACATCAACTTATTGCACACTGGTTAGCCCCTGAAAGCCCCAAACATCCAATGCTACCTAGGAAAATTGGGTCCAACATTTAGGTTTTTATATGATTAATATCGAAGTTTGAGACTTAGCATTTTTTCGGCTATGGTATGCCTCGTACATTTTATATTGGACGTTAAATGTCATAAGTCAGTAGGTTATTAAAAGTGAAAGAAAATTCCAAATTACGTGGCGTAGTTCAAATTATTAACATCTCGCCGGTAAAATGTAAATCTCTTCGGCGAGATATGAAAGAAATTTTTTTTTTCAGTTGGCAAACATCTCCAAACACTATCACACAAAAGCTTCAATTCAGGTAGACATGAATACCTCTTTATCAAATCAAAAACATCAATTTATTGTACACTGATCAGCCCTTGGAGCCCCCAAACATCCAATGTTACCCAGAAAAATTGGAGCCAACATTTAGGTTTTTATATGATTGGTACGGAGTTTTGAGACTTGATATTTTTTCGGCCATGGTATGCCTCGTATATTTTCTATGGGACATTTGATGTCATAAGTCAGTAGGGCATTAAAAGTAAAAGTAAATTATAAATTAAGTAATGTAGTTCAAATTATTAGCATCTCGTTGGTAAGATGTACATCTCACCAGTGAGATATGAAAGATATTTTTTTTAGAAGGAAACACATCCGAACACTGTCACACAAAATCTTCAATTCAGGTAGACATGGATACATCTTCATCAAATCAAAAGCATCAATTTATTGGACACTAATCTACCACTGGAGCCCCCAAACATCCAATGCCACCTAGAAAAATTGGGGCCAGCACTTAGGTTTTTATATGATTAGTACGAAGGTTTGTGACTTTGTATTTT